>NW_026607761.1:0-118266 GCF_029499605.1 Hyla sarda | reverse complement strand
GCAATGCATGGTCAATGTACAGCAATGACACACCTGTGTGAACAGCCAGGAGACCCCCCCCCCCCCATGTATGTTACATAGTTACATAGTTAGTACGGTCGAAAAAAGACATATGTCCATCACGTTCAACCAGGGAATTAAGGGGTAGGGGTGTGGCGCGATATTGGGGAAGGGATGAGATTTTATATTTCTTCATAAGCATTAATCTTATTTTGTCAATTAGGAACATTCAGCACCCACCCGCTATCAAGGCAGCTGCCTATCATGTCATGCCCTACCTGCACAGGTGTGCTGGCTACTCAAATGATCCAATTAAGGAGGCCATTTAGTCAGCAGCAGCAGAAGTCCTGTGCCTGGACGCTCCAACAGGGGCCAGACACAAGCAGAAGCAGAAGCAGCAGAAGCAGCAGCAGCCACCACCTTTTGTTTATTGGCTGCAGCAGCAGCAAGGCCCACAGGGCTGGCTAGCTGGCTAGCCAGCAAGCAGGTAGCAATGAAGTAGGAATCTTTCTTTTTAACCCTGTAAGGGGGTGGTGCACTGTACCCGAAGATACTGCCATATCGGGTCAATGCATAGGGCGACGGAAGCAAGCTTCGAAATCGGCCCCCGTTCTCAAAAATCCATTTAATATATGGTCCCCAGATAGGGGACGTATCAGATATTAAACTGATAAGAACAGATACTACACTTGATCTTAGCCAAAAGGCCGAGAAGCGATAACCGTGAAAGGGGCGGGCCCAACAAGGTCCCCTTCATGGGCACTATCACTGCTTGCTGTCAGGGAGGGCTGCCAGACAATTTTCCATGCACACTACTGGGCTGGGGGCAGTCAACCACCAGTACACACAGCAGAACCTAAACCCATACCATTATTGCTAAGCAGCAAGACAGGGGCCCATTTGCACTCCCACGGGGCCTTTTTAAATGCAATCCATAACCCGGATTTGCCAGGAACCCTTCTTACTCCTCCTACTTGCATGTGACACTGGGCTTAGGATCTGCATAGGAAACACACACACAAGCACACACCTACCTTTGTTGCCTGCAGATGCCTCCTTGGCTGTCCCCAAACGTATCAAACCAACACCCACGGGAAGCTGTAAGCATAGAGGACATGCCTGCACCCCATTGGACTTACCTGTGTGGGTTAAATCCGGGTTATTTGACAACCTATGGCGGTGATGGTTCTGCTCAGGCAGAGCAGTGCTGATGCTCCTCATAAAGCTGTCGCTGCTGTGAAGGTTCTAGGTGACATCACAAATCCCTTTGGTTACATACACAACAAAGCTGGGTTGTTGTTGTTTACACTCTGCAAGGCCTGTGGAAGTGAGTGACATCATAGCACTGTAGTTCTGAGGGTTCAAGATGGATGCAACAATCTCCTGTTGCTTCTATGAAGGCCGTAATAGACGACATCACCAAACAGCTCCATAGTCACATACACAGCAAAGGAGAGATGGTGTTTACACCTAGTGATGTCAGTGGTATTGAGTGACATCAACAGCACAGTGCTAAGGCTCCTGGGCCTGGACACAGCAGCGGCTGCAATATCTCAACGGAGAATACGTTTATATCTATGTGTGTGTGTGCGCATATATATATATATATATATATATATATATATATATATATATATATATATTTCTCCGCCGAAATCACTTTTAAACCCATTTCCACCTTTTTTTCCCTTCTCTTCCTCTTACTTTTTTTTCACGTTTTTTACGTTTTTCTCCTTTTCGCCTCTTTTCTGGGCGTATTATTCTTCTTTTTCTTCTTTTTTTTCGTCTAATGCATACCCCATCAGTGCAGCAATGCTTATTCAATACCGCCAGCAGATGGAGACACTGGGGATAATTTTCTAAGGATTTATACTGATTTTCCTGTCTGAATTTGTCGCACAGAAAGTTGCAGGCCAAATATGTGTGACATTTCTGCGACTTTAGCTTCTAGAGCATTTTACAACATTATACATAGGTGCTGAATACATAAAAAGCGACTGTTCAGCGACAGACAAGTCGCATCGGCTGAAAGTAGGCCAGAAATGTCAGTCCATGTTGGAGCAGGTTTAGATACAGTCTAAAGCATAGATCTCAAAGTCTGTGCACAGAATTTAGCAAGGGCCTCGCACCTTCTGATGCATCAGGTAGGTGCACAATAGCATAGCCTAACCCTCTGTACTTTGGTCTATATTGATGCGGGACATAGACAGCCAGCTGATGACCAATCCATTAGTGCAATGGATGGCTGGAAGCATTTGTCTTTGCCTTTGCAATACCACAGAAGCAATGCATGGTCAATGTACAGCAATGACACACCTGTGTGGAACAGCCAGGAGACCCCCCCCCCCCCATGTTATGTTACATAGTTACATAGTTAGTACGGTCGAAAAAAGACATATGTCCATCACGTTCAACCAGGGAATTAAGTGGTAGGGGTGTGGCGCGATATTGGGGAAGGGATGAGATTTTATATTTCTTCATAAGCATTAATCTTATTTTGTCAATTAGGAACATTCAGCACCCACCCGCTATCAAGGCAGCTGCCTATCATGTCATGCCCTACCTGCACAGGTGTGCTGGCTACTCAAATGATCCAATTAAGGAGGCCATTTAGTCAGCAGCAGCAGAAGTCCTGTGCCTGGACGCTCCAACAGGGGCCAGACACAAGCAGAAGCAGAAGCAGCAGAAGCAGCAGCAGCACCACCTTTTGTTTATTGGCTGCAGCAGCAGCAAGGCCCACAGGGCTGGCTAGCTGGCTAGCCAGCAAGCAGGTAGCAATGAAAGTAGGAATCTTTCTTTTTAACCCTGTAAGGGGGTGGTGCACTGTACCCGAAGATACTGCCATATCGGGTCAATGCATAGGGCGACGGAAGCAAGCTTCGAGAATCGGCCCCCGTTCTCAAAATCCATTTAATATATGGTCCCAGATAGGGGACGTATCAGATATAAACTGATAAGAACAGATACTACACTTGATCTTAGCCAAAAGGCCGAGAAGCGATAACCGTGAAAGGGGCGGGCCCAACAAGGTCCCCTTCATGGGCACTATCACTGCTTGCTGTCAGGGAGGCTGCAGACAATTTTCCATGCACACTCTGGGCTGGGGGGCAGTCAACCACCAGTACACACAGCAGAACCTAAACCCATACCATTATTGCTAAGCAGCAAGACAGGGGCCCATTGCACTCCCACGGGGCCTTTTTAAATGCAATCCATAACCCGGATTTGCCAGGAACCCTTCTTACTCCTCCTACTTGCATGTGACACTGGGCTTAGGATCTGCATAGGAAACACACACACAAGCACACCCTACCTTGTTGCCTGCAGATGCCCTCCTTGGCTGTCCCCCAAACGGTATCAAACCAACACCCACGGGAAGCTGTAAGCATAGAGGACATGCCTGCACCCCATTGGACTTACCTGTGTGGTTAAATCCGGGTTATTTGACAACCTATGGCGGTGATGGTTCTGCTCAGGCAGAGCAGTGCTGATGCTCCTCATAAAGCTGTCCGCTGCTGTGAAGGTTCTAGGTGACATCACAAATCCTTTGGTTACATACACAACAAAGCTGGGTTGTTGTTGTTTACACTCTGCAAGGCCTGTGGAAGTGAGTGACATCATAGCACTGTAGTTCTGAGGGTTCAAGATGGATGCAACAATCTCCTGTTGCTTCTATGAAGGCCGTAATAGACGACATCACCAAACAGCTCCATAGTCACATACACAGCAAGGAGAGATGTTGTTTACACCTAGTGATGTCAGTGGTATTGAGTGACATCACAGCACAGTGCTAAGGCTCCTGGCCTGGACACAGCAGCGGCTGCAATATCTCAACGGAGAATACGTTTATATCTATGTGTGTGTGTGCGCATATATATATATATATATATATATATATATATATATATATATATTTCTCCGCCGAAATCACTTTTAAACCCATTTCCACTTTTTTCCCTTCTCTTCCTCTTACTTTTTTTTCACGTTTTTTTACGTTTTTCTCCTTTCTCGCCTCTTTTCTGGGCGTATTATTCTTCTTTTTCTTCTTTTTTTCGTCTAATGCATACCCCCATCAGTGCAGCAATGCTTATTCAATACCGCCAGCAGATGGAGACACTGGGGGATAATTTTCTAAGGATTTATACTGATTTTTCCTGTCTGAATTTGTCGCACAGAAAGTTGCAGGCCAAATATGTGTGACATTTCTGCGACTTTAGCTTCTAGAGCATTTTACAACATTATACATAGGTGCTGAATACATAAAAAGCGACTGTTCAGCGACAGACAAGTCGCATCGGCTGAAAGTAGGCCAGAATGTCAGTCCATGTTGGAGCAGGTTTAGATACAGTCTAAAGCATAGATCTCAAAGTCTGTTGCACAGAATTTAGCAAGGGCCTCGCACCTTCTGATGCATCAGGTAGGTGCACAATAGCATAGCCTAACCCTCTGTACTTTGGTCTATATTGATGCGGGACATAGACAGCCAGCTGATGACCAATCCATTAGTGCAATGGATGGCTGGAAGCAATTTGTCTTTGCCTTTGCAATACCCACAGAAGCAATGCATGGTCAATGTACAGCAATGACACACCTGTGTGAACAGCCAGGAGACCCCCCCCCCCCCCCCATGTTATGTTACATAGTTACATAGTTAGTACGGTCGAAAAAAGACATATGTCCATCACGTTCAACCAGGGAATTAAGGGGTAGGGGTGTGGCGCGATATTGGGGAAGGGATGAGATTTTATATTTTCTTCATAAGCATTAATCTTATTTTGTCAATTAGGAACATTCAGCACCCACCCGCTATCAAGGCAGCTGCCTATCATGTCATGCCCTACCTGCACAGGTGTGCTGGCTACTCAAATGATCCAATTAAGGAGGCCCATTTAGTCAGCAGCAGCAGAAGTCCTGTGCCTGGACGCTCCAACAGGGGCCAGACACAAGCAGAAGCAGAAGCAGCAGAAGCAGCAGCAGCACCACCTTTTGTTTATTGGCTGCAGCAGCAGCAAGGCCCACAGGGCTGGCTAGCTGGCTAGCCAGCAAGCAGGTAGCAATGAAAGTAGGAATCTTTCTTTTTAACCCTGTAAGGGGGTGGTGCAACTGTACCCGAAGATACTGCCATATCGGGTCAATGCATAGGGCGACGGAAGCAAGCTTCGAAATCGGCCCCCGTTCTCAAAAATCCATTTAATATATGGTCCCCAGATAGGGGACGTATCAGATATTAAACTGATAAGAACAGATACTACACTTGATCTTAGCCAAAAGGCCGAGAAGCGATAACCGTGAAAGGGGCGGGCCCAACAAGGTCCCCTTCATGGGCACTATCACTGCTTGCTGTCAGGGAGGCTGCCAGACAATTTTCCATGCACACTCTGGGCTGGGGGGCAGTCAACCACCAGTACACACAGCAGAACCTAAACCCATACCATTATTGCTTAAGCAGCAAGACAGGGGCCCATTGCACTCCCACGGGGCCTTTTTAAATGCAATCCATAACCCGGATTTGCCAGGACCCTTCTTACTCCTCCTACTTGCATGTGACACTGGGCTTAGGATCTGCATAGGAAACACACACACAAGCACACACCTACCTTTGTTGCCTGCAGATGCCTCCTTGGCTGTCCCCAAACGGTATCAAACCAACACCCACGGGAAGCTGTAAGCATAGAGACATGCCTGCACCCCATTGGGACTTACCTGTGTGGGTTAAATCCGGGTTATTTGACAACCTATGGCGGTGATGGTTCTGCTCAGGCAGAGCAGTGCTGATGCTCCTCATAAAGCTGTCGCTGCTGTGAAGGTTCTAGGTGACATCACAAATCCCTTTGGTTACATACACAACAAAGCTGGGTGTTGTTGTTTACACTCTGCAAGGCCTGTGGAAGTGAGTGACATCATAGCACTGTAGTTCTGAGGGTTCAAGATGGATGCAACAATCTCCTGGTTGCTTCTATGAAGGCCGTAATAGACGACATCACCAAACAGCTCCATAGTCACATACACAGCAAAGGAGAGATGTTGTTTACACCTAGTGATGTCAGTGGTATTGAGTGACATCACAGCACAGTGCTAAGGCTCCTGGGCCTGGACACAGCAGCGGCTGCAATATCTCAAACGGAGAATACGTTTATATCTATGTGTGTGTGTGCGCATATATATATATATATATATATATATATATATATATATATATATATTTCTCCGCCGAAATCACTTTTAAACCCATTTCCACCTTTTTTTCCCTTCTCTTCCTCTTACTTTTTTTTTCACGTTTTTTTACGTTTTTCTCCTTTTCGCCTCTTTTCTGGGCGTATTATTCTTCTTTTTCTTCTTTTTTTCGTCTAATGCATACCCCATCAGTGCAGCAATGCTTATTCAATACCGCCAGCAGATGGAGACACTGGGGGGATAATTTTTCTAAGGATTTATACTGATTTTTCCTGTCTGAATTTGTCGCACAGAAAGTTGCAGGCCAAATATGTGTGACATTTCTGCGACTTTAGCTTCTAGAGCATTTTTACAACATTATACATAGGTGCTGAATACATAAAAAGCGACTGTTCAGCGACAGACAAGTCGCATCGGCTGAAAGTAGGCCAGAATGTCAGTCCATGTTGGAGCAGGTTTAGATACAGTCTAAAGCATAGATCTCAAAGTCTGTGCACAGAATTTTAGCAAGGGCCTCGCACCTTCTGATGCATCAGGTAGGTGCACAATAGCATAGCCTAACCCTCTGTACTTTGGTCTATATTGATGCGGGACATAGACAGCCAGCTGATGACCAATCCATTAGTGCAATGGATGGCTGGAAGCATTTGTCTTTGCCTTTGCAATACCACAGAAGCAATGCATGGTCAATGTACAGCAATGACACACCATGTGTGAACAGCCAGGAGACCCCCCCCCCCCCCATGTTATGTTACATAGTTACATAGTTAGTACGGTCGAAAAAAGACATATGTCCATCACGTTCAACCAGGGAATTAAGGGGTAGGGGTGTGGCGCGATATTGGGGAAGGGATGAGATTTTATATTTCTTCATAAGCATTAATCTTATTTTGTCAATTAGGAACATTCAGCACCCACCCGCTATCAAGGCAGCTGCCTATCATGTCATGCCCTACCTGCACAGGTGTGCTGGCTACTCAAATGATCCAATTAAGGAGGCCATTTAGTCAGCAGCAGCAGAAGTCCTGTGCCTGGACGCTCCAACAGGGGCCAGACACAAGCAGAAGCAGAAGCAGCAGAAGCAGCAGCAGCACCACCTTTTGTTTATTGGCTGCAGCAGCAGCAAGGCCCACAGGGCTGGCTAGCTGGCTAGCCAGCAAGCAGGTAGCAATGAAAGTAGGAATCTTTCTTTTTAACCCTGTAAGGGGACTGTACCCGAAGATACTGCCATATCGGGTCAATGCATAGGGCGACGGAAGCAAGCTTCGAAATCGGCCCCCGTTCTCAAAAATCCATTTAATATATGGTCCCCAGATAGGGGACGTATCAGATATTAAACTGATAAGAACAGATACTACACTTGATCTTAGCCAAAAGGCCGAGAAGCGATAACCGTGAAAGGGGCGGGCCCAACAAGGTCCCCTTCATGGGCACTATCACTGCTTGCTGTCAGGGAGGCTGCCAGACAATTTTCCATGCACACTCTGGGCTGGGGGGCAGTCAACCACCAGTACACACAGCAGAACCTAAACCCATACCATTATTGCTAAGCAGCAAGACAGGGGCCCATTGCACTCCCACGGGGCCTTTTTAAATGCAATCCATAACCCGGATTTGCCAGGAACCCTTCTTACTCCTCCTACTTGCATGTGACACTGGGCTTAGGATCTGCATAGGAAACACACACACAAGCACACACCTACCTTTGTTGCCTGCAGATGCCTCCTTGGCTGTCCCCAAACGGTATCAAACCAACACCCACGGGAAGCTGTAAGCATAGAGGACATGCCTGCACCCCATTGGACTTACCTGTGTGGGTTAAATCCGGGTTATTTGACAACCTATGGCGGTGATGGTTCTGCTCAGGCAGAGCAGTGCTGATGCTCCTCATAAAGCTGTCGCTGCTGTGAAGGTTCTAGGTGACATCACAAATCCCTTTGGTTACATACACAACAAAGCTGGGTTGTTGTTGTTTACACTCTGCAAGGCCTGTGGAAGTGAGTGACATCATAGCACTGTAGTTCTGAGGGTTCAAGATGGATGCAACAATCTCCTGTTGCTTCTATGAAGGCCGTAATAGACGACATCACCAAACAGCTCCATAGTCACATACACAGCAAAGGAGAGATGTTGTTTACACCTAGTGATGTCAGTGGTATTGAGTGACATCACAGCACAGTGCTAAGGCTCCTGGGCCTGGACACAGCAGCGGCTGCAATATCTCAACGGAGAATACGTTTATATCTATGTGTGTGTGTGCGCATATATATATATATATATATATATATATATATATATATATATATATTTCTCCGCCGAAATCACTTTTAAACCCATTTCCACCTTTTTTTCCCTTCTCTTCCTCTTACTTTTTTTTCACGTTTTTTTACGTTTTTCTCCTTTTCGCCTCTTTTCTGGGCGTATTATTCTTCTTTTTCTTCTTTTTTTTCGTCTAATGCATACCCCATCAGTGCAGCAATGCTTATTCAATACCGCCAGCAGATGGAGACACTGGGGGATAATTTTCTAAGGATTTATACTGATTTTTCCTGTCTGAATTTGTCGCACAGAAAGTTGCAGGCCAAATATGTGTGACATTTCTGCGACTTTAGCTTCTAGAGCATTTTTACAACATTATACATAGGTGCTGAATACATAAAAAGCGACTGTTCAGCGACAGACAAGTCGCATCGGCTGAAAGTAGGCCAGAATGTCAGTCCATGTTGGAGCAGGTTTAGATACAGTCTAAAGCATAGATCTCAAAGTCTGTGCACAGAATTTAGCAAGGGCCTCGCACCTTCTGATGCATCAGGTAGGTGCACAATAGCATAGCCTAACCCTCTGTACTTTGGTCTATATTGATGCGGGACATAGACAGCCAGCTGATGACCAATCCATTAGTGCAATGGATGGCTGGAAGCATTTGTCTTTGCCTTTGCAATACCACAGAAGCAATGCATGGTCAATGTACAGCAATGACACACCTGTGTGAACAGCCAGGAGACCCCCCCCCCCCCATGTTATGTTACATAGTTACATAGTTAGTACGGTCGAAAAAAGACATATGTCCATCACGTTCAACCAGGGAATTAAGGGGTAGGGGTGTGGCGCGATATTGGGGAAGGGATGAGATTTTATATTTCTTCATAAGCATTAATCTTATTTTGTCAATTAGGAACATTCAGCACCCACCCGCTATCAAGGCAGCTGCCTATCATGTCATGCCCTACCTGCACAGGTGTGCTGGCTACTCAAATGATCCAATTAAGGAGGCCATTTAGTCAGCAGCAGCAGAAGTCCTGTGCCTGGACGCTCCAACAGGGGCCAGACACAAGCAGAAGCAGAAGCAGCAGAAGCAGCAGCAGCACCACCTTTTGTTTATTGGCTGCAGCAGCAGCAAGGCCCACAGGGCTGGCTAGCTGGCTAGCCAGCAAGCAGGTAGCAATGAAAGTAGGAATCTTTCTTTTTAACCCTGTAAGGGGGTGGTGCACTGTACCCGAAGATACTGCCATATCGGGTCAATGCATAGGGCGACGGAAGCAAGCTTCGAAATCGGCCCCCGTTCTCAAAAATCCATTTAATATATGGTCCCCAGATAGGGGACGTATCAGATATTAAACTGATAAGAACAGATACTACACTTGATCTTAGCCAAAAGGCCGAGAAGCGATAACCGTGAAAGGGGCGGGCCCAACAAGGTCCCCTTCATGGGCACTATCACTGCTTGCTGTCAGGGAGGCTGCCAGACAATTTTCCATGCACACTCTGGGCTGGGGGGCAGTCAACCACCAGTACACACAGCAGAACCTAAACCCATACCATTATTGCTAAGCAGCAAGACAGGGGCCCATTGCACTCCCACGGGGCCTTTTTAAATGCAATCCATAACCCGGATTTGCCAGGAACCCTTCTTACTCCTCCTACTTGCATGTGACACTGGGCTTAGGATCTGCATAGGAAACACACACACAAGCACACACCTACCTTTGTTGCCTGCAGATGCCTCCTTGGCTGTCCCCAAACGGTATCAAACCAACACCCACGGGAAGCTGTAAGCATAGAGGACATGCCTGCACCCCATTGGACTTACCTGTGTGGGTTAAATCCGGGTTATTTGACAACCTATGGCGGTGATGGTTCTGCTCAGGCAGAGCAGTGCTGATGCTCCTCATAAAGCTGTCGCTGCTGTGAAGGTTCTAGGTGACATCACAAATCCCTTTGGTTACATACACAACAAAGCTGGGTTGTTGTTGTTTACACTCTGCAAGGCCTGTGGAAGTGAGTGACATCATAGCACTGTAGTTCTGAGGGTTCAAGATGGATGCAACAATCTCCTGTTGCTTCTATGAAGGCCGTAATAGACGACATCACCAAACAGCTCCATAGTCACATACACAGCAAAGGAGAGATGTTGTTTACACCTAGTGATGTCAGTGGTATTGAGTGACATCACAGCACAGTGCTAAGGCTCCTGGGCCTGGACACAGCAGCGGCTGCAATATCTCAACGGAGAATACGTTTATATCTATGTGTGTGTGTGCGCATATATATATATATATATATATATATATATATATATATATATATATTCTCCGCCGAAATCACTTTTAAACCCATTTCCACCTTTTTTTCCCTTCTCTTCCTCTTACTTTTTTTTCACGTTTTTTTACGTTTTTCTCCTTTTCGCCTCTTTTCTGGGCGTATTATTCTTCTTTTTCTTCTTTTTTTTCGTCTAATGCATACCCCATCAGTGCAGCAATGCTTATTCAATACCGCCAGCAGATGGAGACACTGGGGGATAATTTTCTAAGGATTTATACTGATTTTTCCTGTCTGAATTTGTCGCACAGAAAGTTGCAGGCCAAATATGTGTGACATTTCTGCGACTTTAGCTTCTAGAGCATTTTTACAACATTATACATAGGTGCTGAATACATAAAAAGCGACTGTTCAGCGACAGACAAGTCGCATCGGCTGAAAGTAGGCCAGAATGTCAGTCCATGTTGGAGCAGGTTTAGATACAGTCTAAAGCATAGATCTCAAAGTCTGTGCACAGAATTTAGCAAGGGCCTCGCACCTTCTGATGCATCAGGTAGGTGCACAATAGCATAGCCTAACCCTCTGTACTTTGGTCTATATTGATGCGGGACATAGACAGCCAGCTGATGACCAATCCATTAGTGCAATGGATGGCTGGAAGCATTTGTCTTTGCCTTTGCAATACCACAGAAGCAATGCATGGTCAATGTACAGCAATGACACACCTGTGTGAACAGCCAGGAGACCCCCCCCCCCCCATGTTATGTTACATAGTTACATAGTTAGTACGGTCGAAAAAAGACATATGTCCATCACGTTCAACCAGGGAATTAAGGGGTAGGGGTGTGGCGCGATATTGGGGAAGGGATGAGATTTTATATTTCTTCATAAGCATTAATCTTATTTTGTCAATTAGGAACATTCAGCACCCACCCGCTATCAAGGCAGCTGCCTATCATGTCATGCCCTACCTGCACAGGTGTGCTGGCTACTCAAATGATCCAATTAAGGAGGCCATTTAGTCAGCAGCAGCAGAAGTCCTGTGCCTGGACGCTCCAACAGGGGCCAGACACAAGCAGAAGCAGAAGCAGCAGAAGCAGCAGCAGCACCACCTTTTGTTTATTGGCTGCAGCAGCAGCAAGGCCCACAGGGCTGGCTAGCTGGCTAGCCAGCAAGCAGGTAGCAATGAAAGTAGGAATCTTTCTTTTTAACCCTGTAAGGGGGTGGTGCACTGTACCCGAAGATACTGCCATATCGGGTCAATGCATAGGGCGACGGAAGCAAGCTTCGAAATCGGCCCCCGTTCTCAAAAATCCATTTAATATATGGTCCCCAGATAGGGGACGTATCAGATATTAAACTGATAAGAACAGATACTACACTTGATCTTAGCCAAAAGGCCGAGAAGCGATAACCGTGAAAGGGGCGGGCCCAACAAGGTCCCCTTCATGGGCACTATCACTGCTTGCTGTCAGGGAGGCTGCCAGACAATTTTCCATGCACACTCTGGGCTGGGGGGCAGTCAACCACCAGTACACACAGCAGAACCTAAACCCATACCATTATTGCTAAGCAGCAAGACAGGGGCCCATTGCACTCCCACGGGGCCTTTTTAAATGCAATCCATAACCCGGATTTGCCAGGAACCCTTCTTACTCCTCCTACTTGCATGTGACACTGGGCTTAGGATCTGCATAGGAAACACACACACAAGCACACACCTACCTTTGTTGCCTGCAGATGCCTCCTTGGCTGTCCCCAAACGGTATCAAACCAACACCCACGGGAAGCTGTAAGCATAGAGGACATGCCTGCACCCCATTGGACTTACCTGTGTGGGTTAAATCCGGGTTATTTGACAACCTATGGCGGTGATGGTTCTGCTCAGGCAGAGCAGTGCTGATGCTCCTCATAAAGCTGTCGCTGCTGTGAAGGTTCTAGGTGACATCACAAATCCCTTTGGTTACATACACAACAAAGCTGGGTTGTTGTTGTTTACACTCAGCAAGGCCTGTGGAAGTGAGTGACATCATAGCACTGTAGTTCTGAGGGTTCAAGATGGATGCAACAATCTCCTGTTGCTTCTATGAAGGCCGTAATAGACGACATCACCAAACAGCTCCATAGTCACATACACAGCAAAGGAGAGATGTTGTTTACACCTAGTGATGTCAGTGGTATTGAGTGACATCACAGCACAGTGCTAAGGCTCCTGGGCCTGGACACAGCAGCGGCTGCAATATCTCAACGGAGAATACGTTTATATCTATGTGTGTGTGTGCGCATATATATATATATATATATATATATATATATATATATATATATATTTCTCCGCCGAAATCACTTTTAAACCCATTTCCACCTTTTTTTCCCTTCTCTTCCTCTTACTTTTTTTTCACGTTTTTTTACGTTTTTCTCCTTTTCGCCTCTTTTCTGGGCGTATTATTCTTCTTTTTCTTCTTTTTTTTCGTCTAATGCATACCCCATCAGTGCAGCAATGCTTATTCAATACCGCCAGCAGATGGAGACACTGGGGGATAATTTTCTAAGGATTTATACTGATTTTTCCTGTCTGAATTTGTCGCACAGAAAGTTGCAGGCCAAATATGTGTGACATTTCTGCGACTTTAGCTTCTAGAGCATTTTTACAACATTATACATAGGTGCTGAATACATAAAAAGCGACTGTTCAGCGACAGACAAGTCGCATCGGCTGAAAGTAGGCCAGAATGTCAGTCCATGTTGGAGCAGGTTTAGATACAGTCTAAAGCATAGATCTCAAAGTCTGTGCACAGAATTTAGCAAGGGCCTCGCACCTTCTGATGCATCAGGTAGGTGCACAATAGCATAGCCTAACCCTCTGTACTTTGGTCTATATTGATGCGGGACATAGACAGCCAGCTGATGACCAATCCATTAGTGCAATGGATGGCTGGAAGCATTTGTCTTTGCCTTTGCAATACCACAGAAGCAATGCATGGTCAATGTACAGCAATGACACACCTGTGTGAACAGCCAGGAGACCCCCCCCCCCCCATGTTATGTTACATAGTTACATAGTTAGTACGGTCGAAAAAAGACATATGTCCATCACGTTCAACCAGGGAATTAAGGGGTAGGGGTGTGGCGCGATATTGGGGAAGGGATGAGATTTTATATTTCTTCATAAGCATTAATCTTATTTTGTCAATTAGGAACATTCAGCACCCACCCGCTATCAAGGCAGCTGCCTATCATGTCATGCCCTACCTGCACAGGTGTGCTGGCTACTCAAATGATCCAATTAAGGAGGCCATTTAGTCAGCAGCAGCAGAAGTTCCTGTGCCTGGACGCTCCAACAGGGGCCAGACACAAGCAGAAGCAGAAGCAGCAGAAGCAGCAGCAGCACCACCTTTTGTTTATTGGCTGCAGCAGCAGCAAGGCCCACAGGGCTGGCTAGCTGGCTAGCCAGCAAGCAGGTAGCAATGAAAGTAGGAATCTTTCTTTTTAACCCTGTAAGGGGGTGGTGCACTGTACCCGAAGATACTGCCATATCGGGTCAATGCATAGGGCGACGGAAGCAAGCTTCGAAATCGGCCCCCGTTCTCAAAAATCCATTTAATATATGGTCCCCAGATAGGGGACGTATCAGATATTAAACTGATAAGAACAGATACTACACTTGATCTTAGCCAAAAGGCCGAGAAGCGATAACCGTGAAAGGGGCGGGCCCAACAAGGTCCCCTTCATGGGCACTATCACTGCTTGCTGTCAGGGAGGCTGCCAGACAATTTTCCATGCACACTCTGGGCTGGGGGGCAGTCAACCACCAGTACACACAGCAGAACCTAAACCCATACCATTATTGCTAAGCAGCAAGACAGGGGCCCATTGCACTCCCACGGGGCCTTTTTAAATGCAATCCATAACCCGGATTTGCCAGGAACCCTTCTTACTCCTCCTACTTGCATGTGACACTGGGCTTAGGATCTGCATAGGAAACACACACACAAGCACACACCTACCTTTGTTGCCTGCAGATGCCTCCTTGGCTGTCCCCAAACGGTATCAAACCAACACCCACGGGAAGCTGTAAGCATAGAGGACATGCCTGCACCCCATTGGACTTACCTGTGTGGGTTAAATCCGGGTTATTTGACAACCTATGGCGGTGATGGTTCTGCTCAGGCAGAGCAGTGCTGATGCTCCTCATAAAGCTGTCGCTGCTGTGAAGGTTCTAGGTGACATCACAAATCCCTTTGGTTACATACACAACAAAGCTGGGTTGTTGTTGTTTACACTCTGCAAGGCCTGTGGAAGTGAGTGACATCATAGCACTGTAGTTCTGAGGGTTCAAGATGGATGCAACAATCTCCTGTTGCTTCTATGAAGGCCGTAATAGACGACATCACCAAACAGCTCCATAGTCACATACACAGCAAAGGAGAGATGTTGTTTACACCTAGTGATGTCAGTGGTATTGAGTGACATCACAGCACAGTGCTAAGGCTCCTGGGCCTGGACACAGCAGCGGCTGCAATATCTCAACGGAGAATACGTTTATATCTATGTGTGTGTGTGCGCATATATATATATATATATATATATATATATATATATATATATTCTCCGCCGAAATCACTTTTAAACCCATTTCCACCTTTTTTTCCCTTCTCTTCCTCTTACTTTTTTTTCACGTTTTTTTACGTTTTTCTCCTTTTCGCCTCTTTTCTGGGCGTATTATTCTTCTTTTTCTTCTTTTTTTTCGTCTAATGCATACCCCATCAGTGCAGCAATGCTTATTCAATACCGCCAGCAGATGGAGACACTGGGGGATAATTTTCTAAGGATTTATACTGATTTTTCCTGTCTGAATTTGTCGCACAGAAAGTTGCAGGCCAAATATGTGTGACATTTCTGCGACTTTAGCTTCTAGAGCATTTTTACAACATTATACATAGGTGCTGAATACATAAAAAGCGACTGTTCAGCGACAGACAAGTCGCATCGGCTGAAAGTAGGCCAGAATGTCAGTCCATGTTGGAGCAGGTTTAGATACAGTCTAAAGCATAGATCTCAAAGTCTGTGCACAGAATTTAGCAAGGGCCTCGCACCTTCTGATGCATCAGGTAGGTGCACAATAGCATAGCCTAACCCTCTGTACTTTGGTCTATATTGATGCGGGACATAGACAGCCAGCTGATGACCAATCCATTAGTGCAATGGATGGCTGGAAGCATTTGTCTTTGCCTTTGCAATACCACAGAAGCAATGCATGGTCAATGTACAGCAATGACACACCTGTGTGAACAGCCAGGAGACCCCCCCCCCCCCCATGTTATGTTACATAGTTACATAGTTAGTACGGTCGAAAAAAGACATATGTCCATCACGTTCAACCAGGGAATTAAGGGGTAGGGGTGTGGCGCGATATTGGGGAAGGGATGAGATTTTATATTTCTTCATAAGCATTAATCTTATTTTGTCAATTAGGAACATTCAGCACCCACCCGCTATCAAGGCAGCTGCCTATCATGTCATGCCCTACCTGCACAGGTGTGCTGGCTACTCAAATGATCCAATTAAGGAGGCCATTTAGTCAGCAGCAGCAGAAGTCCTGTGCCTGGACGCTCCAACAGGGGCCAGACACAAGCAGAAGCAGAAGCAGCAGAAGCAGCAGCAGCACCACCTTTTGTTTATTGGCTGCAGCAGCAGCAAGGCCCACAGGGCTGGCTAGCTGGCTAGCCAGCAAGCAGGTAGCAATGAAAGTAGGAATCTTTCTTTTTAACCCTGTAAGGGGGTGGTGCACTGTACCCGAAGATACTGCCATATCGGGTCAATGCATAGGGCGACGGAAGCAAGCTTCGAAATCGGCCCCCGTTCTCAAAAATCCATTTAATATATGGTCCCCAGATAGGGGACGTATCAGATATTAAACTGATAAGAACAGATACTACACTTGATCTTAGCCAAAAGGCCGAGAAGCGATAACCGTGAAAGGGGCGGGCCCAACAAGGTCCCCTTCATGGGCACTATCACTGCTTGCTGTCAGGGAGGCTGCCAGACAATTTTCCATGCACACTCTGGGCTGGGGGGCAGTCAACCACCAGTACACACAGCAGAACCTAAACCCATACCATTATTGCTAAGCAGCAAGACAGGGGCCCATTGCACTCCCACGGGGCCTTTTTAAATGCAATCCATAACCCGGATTTGCCAGGAACCCTTCTTACTCCTCCTACTTGCATGTGACACTGGGCTTAGGATCTGCATAGGAAACACACACACAAGCACACACCTACCTTTGTTGCCTGCAGATGCCTCCTTGGCTGTCCCCAAACGGTATCAAACCAACACCCACGGGAAGCTGTAAGCATAGAGGACATGCCTGCACCCCATTGGACTTACCTGTGTGGGTTAAATCCGGGTTATTTGACAACCTATGGCGGTGATGGTTCTGCTCAGGCAGAGCAGTGCTGATGCTCCTCATAAAGCTGTCGCTGCTGTGAAGGTTCTAGGTGACATCACAAATCCCTTTGGTTACATACACAACAAAGCTGGGTTGTTGTTGTTTACACTCTGCAAGGCCTGTGGAAGTGAGTGACATCATAGCACTGTAGTTCTGAGGGTTCAAGATGGATGCAACAATCTCCTGTTGCTTCTATGAAGGCCGTAATAGACGACATCACCAAACAGCTCCATAGTCACATACACAGCAAAGGAGAGATGTTGTTTACACCTAGTGATGTCAGTGGTATTGAGTGACATCACAGCACAGTGCTAAGGCTCCTGGGCCTGGACACAGCAGCGGCTGCAATATCTCAACGGAGAATACGTTTATATCTATGTGTGTGTGTGCGCATATATATATATATATATATATATATATATATATATATATATATATTTCTCCGCCGAAATCACTTTTAAACCCATTTCCACCTTTTTTTCCCTTCTCTTCCTCTTACTTTTTTTTCACGTTTTTTTACGTTTTTCTCCTTTTCGCCTCTTTTCTGGGCGTATTATTCTTCTTTTTCTTCTTTTTTTTCGTCTAATGCATACCCCATCAGTGCAGCAATGCTTATTCAATACCGCCAGCAGATGGAGACACTGGGGGATAATTTTCTAAGGATTTATACTGATTTTTCCTGTCTGAATTTGTCGCACAGAAAGTTGCAGGCCAAATATGTGTGACATTTCTGCGACTTTAGCTTCTAGAGCATTTTTACAACATTATACATAGGTGCTGAATACATAAAAAGCGACTGTTCAGCGACAGACAAGTCGCATCGGCTGAAAGTAGGCCAGAATGTCAGTCCATGTTTGGAGCAGGTTTAGATACAGTCTAAAGCATAGATCTCAAAGTCTGTGCACAGAATTTAGCAAGGGCCTCGCACCTTCTGATGCATCAGGTAGGTGCACAATAGCATAGCCTAACCCTCTGTACTTTGGTCTATATTGATGCGGGACATAGACAGCCAGCTGATGACCAATCCATTAGTGCAATGGATGGCTGGAAGCATTTGTCTTTGCCTTTGCAATACCACAGAAGCAATGCATGGTCAATGTACAGCAATGACACACCTGTGTGAACAGCCAGGAGACCCCCCCCCCCCCCATGTTATGTTACATAGTTACATAGTTAGTACGGTCGAAAAAAGACATATGTCCATCACGTTCAACCAGGGAATTAAGGGGTAGGGGTGTGGCGCGATATTGGGGAAGGGATGAGATTTTATATTTCTTCATAAGCATTAATCTTATTTTGTCAATTAGGAACATTCAGCACCCACCCGCTATCAAGGCAGCTGCCTATCATGTCATGCCCTACCTGCACAGGTGTGCTGGCTACTCAAATGATCCAATTAAGGAGGCCATTTAGTCAGCAGCAGCAGAAGTCCTGTGCCTGGACGCTCCAACAGGGGCCAGACACAAGCAGAAGCAGAAGCAGCAGAAGCAGCAGCAGCACCACCTTTTGTTTATTGGCTGCAGCAGCAGCAAGGCCCACAGGGCTGGCTAGCTGGCTAGCCAGCAAGCAGGTAGCAATGAAAGTAGGAATCTTTCTTTTTAACCCTGTAAGGGGGTGGTGCACTGTACCCGAAGATACTGCCATATCGGGTCAATGCATAGGGCGACGGAAGCAAGCTTCGAAATCGGCCCCCGTTCTCAAAAATCCATTTAATATATGGTCCCCAGATAGGGGACGTATCAGATATTAAACTGATAAGAACAGATACTACACTTGATCTTAGCCAAAAGGCCGAGAAGCGATAACCGTGAAAGGGGCGGGCCCAACAAGGTCCCCTTCATGGGCACTATCACTGCTTGCTGTCAGGGAGGCTGCCAGACAATTTTCCATGCACACTCTGGGCTGGGGGGCAGTCAACCACCAGTACACACAGCAGAACCTAAACCCATACCATTATTGCTAAGCAGCAAGACAGGGGCCCATTGCACTCCCACGGGGCCTTTTTAAATGCAATCCATAACCCGGATTTGCCAGGAACCCTTCTTACTCCTCCTACTTGCATGTGACACTGGGCTTAGGATCTGCATAGGAAACACACACACAAGCACACACCTACCTTTGTTGCCTGCAGATGCCTCCTTGGCTGTCCCCAAACGGTATCAAACCAACACCCACGGGAAGCTGTAAGCATAGAGGACATGCCTGCACCCCATTGGACTTACCTGTGTGGGTTAAATCCGGGTTATTTGACAACCTATGGCGGTGATGGTTCTGCTCAGGCAGAGCAGTGCTGATGCTCCTCATAAAGCTGTCGCTGCTGTGAAGGTTCTAGGTGACATCACAAATCCCTTTGGTTACATACACAACAAAGCTGGGTTGTTGTTGTTTACACTCTGCAAGGCCTGTGGAAGTGAGTGACATCATAGCACTGTAGTTCTGAGGGTTCAAGATGGATGCAACAATCTCCTGTTGCTTCTATGAAGGCCGTAATAGACGACATCACCAAACAGCTCCATAGTCACATACACAGCAAAGGAGAGATGTTGTTTACACCTAGTGATGTCAGTGGTATTGAGTGACATCACAGCACAGTGCTAAGGCTCCTGGGCCTGGACACAGCAGCGGCTGCAATATCTCAACGGAGAATACGTTTATATCTATGTGTGTGTGTGCGCATATATATATATATATATATATATATATATATATATATATATATATTCTCCGCCGAAATCACTTTTAAACCCATTTCCACCTTTTTTTCCCTTCTCTTCCTCTTACTTTTTTTTCACGTTTTTTTACGTTTTTCTCCTTTTCGCCTCTTTTCTGGGCGTATTATTCTTCTTTTTCTTCTTTTTTTTCGTCTAATGCATACCCCATCAGTGCAGCAATGCTTATTCAATACCGCCAGCAGATGGAGACACTGGGGGATAATTTTCTAAGGATTTATACTGATTTTTCCTGTCTGAATTTGTCGCACAGAAAGTTGCAGGCCAAATATGTGTGACATTTCTGCGACTTTAGCTTCTAGAGCATTTTTACAACATTATACATAGGTGCTGAATACATAAAAAGCGACTGTTCAGCGACAGACAAGTCGCATCGGCTGAAAGTAGGCCAGAATGTCAGTCCATGTTGGAGCAGGTTTAGATACAGTCTAAAGCATAGATCTCAAAGTCTGTGCACAGAATTTAGCAAGGGCCTCGCACCTTCTGATGCATCAGGTAGGTGCACAATAGCATAGCCTAACCCTCTGTACTTTGGTCTATATTGATGCGGGACATAGACAGCCAGCTGATGACCAATCCATTAGTGCAATGGATGGCTGGAAGCATTTGTCTTTGCCTTTGCAATACCACAGAAGCAATGCATGGTCAATGTACAGCAATGACACACCTGTGTGAACAGCCAGGAGACCCCCCCCCCCCCATGTTATGTTACATAGTTACATAGTTAGTACGGTCGAAAAAAGACATATGTCCATCACGTTCAACCAGGGAATTAAGGGGTAGGGGTGTGGCGCGATATTGGGGAAGGGATGAGATTTTATATTTCTTCATAAGCATTAATCTTATTTTGTCAATTAGGAACATTCAGCACCCACCCGCTATCAAGGCAGCTGCCTATCATGTCATGCCCTACCTGCACAGGTGTGCTGGCTACTCAAATGATCCAATTAAGGAGGCCATTTAGTCAGCAGCAGCAGAAGTCCTGTGCCTGGACGCTCCAACAGGGGCCAGACACAAGCAGAAGCAGAAGCAGCAGAAGCAGCAGCAGCACCACCTTTTGTTTATTGGCTGCAGCAGCAGCAAGGCCCACAGGGCTGGCTAGCTGGCTAGCCAGCAAGCAGGTAGCAATGAAAGTAGGAATCTTTCTTTTTAACCCTGTAAGGGGGTGGTGCACTGTACCCGAAGATACTGCCATATCGGGTCAATGCATAGGGCGACGGAAGCAAGCTTCGAAATCGGCCCCCGTTCTCAAAAATCCATTTAATATATGGTCCCCAGATAGGGGACGTATCAGATATTAAACTGATAAGAACAGATACTACACTTGATCTTAGCCAAAAGGCCGAGAAGCGATAACCGTGAAAGGGGCGGGCCCAACAAGGTCCCCTTCATGGGCACTATCACTGCTTGCTGTCAGGGAGGCTGCCAGACAATTTTCCATGCACACTCTGGGCTGGGGGGCAGTCAACCACCAGTACACACAGCAGAACCTAAACCCATACCATTATTGCTAAGCAGCAAGACAGGGGCCCATTGCACTCCCACGGGGCCTTTTTAAATGCAATCCATAACCCGGATTTGCCAGGAACCCTTCTTACTCCTCCTACTTGCATGTGACACTGGGCTTAGGATCTGCATAGGAAACACACACACAAGCACACACCTACCTTTGTTGCCTGCAGATGCCTCCTTGGCTGTCCCCAAACGGTATCAAACCAACACCCACGGGAAGCTGTAAGCATAGAGGACATGCCTGCACCCCATTGGACTTACCTGTGTGGGTTAAATCCGGGTTATTTGACAACCTATGGCGGTGATGGTTCTGCTCAGGCAGAGCAGTGCTGATGCTCCTCATAAAGCTGTCGCTGCTGTGAAGGTTCTAGGTGACATCACAAATCCCTTTGGTTACATACACAACAAAGCTGGGTTGTTGTTGTTTACACTCTGCAAGGCCTGTGGAAGTGAGTGACATCATAGCACTGTAGTTCTGAGGGTTCAAGATGGATGCAACAATCTCCTGTTGCTTCTATGAAGGCCGTAATAGACGACATCACCAAACAGCTCCATAGTCACATACACAGCAAAGGAGAGATGTTGTTTACACCTAGTGATGTCAGTGGTATTGAGTGACATCACAGCACAGTGCTAAGGCTCCTGGGCCTGGACACAGCAGCGGCTGCAATATCTCAACGGAGAATACGTTTATATCTATGTGTGTGTGTGCGCATATATATATATATATATATATATATATATATATATATATATATTTCTCCGCCGAAATCACTTTTAAACCCATTTCCACCTTTTTTTCCCTTCTCTTCCTCTTACTTTTTTTTCACGTTTTTTTACGTTTTTCTCCTTTTCGCCTCTTTTCTGGGCGTATTATTCTTCTTTTTCTTCTTTTTTTTCGTCTAATGCATACCCCATCAGTGCAGCAATGCTTATTCAATACCGCCAGCAGATGGAGACACTGGGGGATAATTTTCTAAGGATTTATACTGATTTTTCCTGTCTGAATTTGTCGCACAGAAAGTTGCAGGCCAAATATGTGTGACATTTCTGCGACTTTAGCTTCTAGAGCATTTTTACAACATTATACATAGGTGCTGAATACATAAAAAGCGACTGTTCAGCGACAGACAAGTCGCATCGGCTGAAAGTAGGCCAGAATGTCAGTCCATGTTGGAGCAGGTTTAGATACAGTCTAAAGCATAGATCTCAAAGTCTGTGCACAGAATTTAGCAAGGGCCTCGCACCTTCTGATGCATCAGGTAGGTGCACAATAGCATAGCCTAACCCTCTGTACTTTGGTCTATATTGATGCGGGACATAGACAGCCAGCTGATGACCAATCCATTAGTGCAATGGATGGCTGGAAGCATTTGTCTTTGCCTTTGCAATACCACAGAAGCAATGCATGGTCAATGTACAGCAATGACACACCTGTGTGAACAGCCAGGAGACCCCCCCCCCCCCCCCCATGTTATGTTACATAGTTACATAGTTAGTACGGTCGAAAAAAGACATATGTCCATCACGTTCAACCAGGGAATTAAGGGGTAGGGGTGTGGCGCGATATTGGGGAAGGGATGAGATTTTATATTTCTTCATAAGCATTAATCTTATTTTGTCAATTAGGAACATTCAGCACCCACCCGCTATCAAGGCAGCTGCCTATCATGTCATGCCCTACCTGCACAGGTGTGCTGGCTACTCAAATGATCCAATTAAGGAGGCCATTTAGTCAGCAGCAGCAGAAGTCCTGTGCCTGGACGCTCCAACAGGGGCCAGACACAAGCAGAAGCAGAAGCAGCAGAAGCAGCAGCAGCACCACCTTTTGTTTATTGGCTGCAGCAGCAGCAAGGCCCACAGGGCTGGCTAGCTGGCTAGCCAGCAAGCAGGTAGCAATGAAAGTAGGAATCTTTCTTTTTAACCCTGTAAGGGGGTGGTGCACTGTACCCGAAGATACTGCCATATCGGGTCAATGCATAGGGCGACGGAAGCAAGCTTCGAAATCGGCCCCCGTTCTCAAAAATCCATTTAATATATGGTCCCCAGATAGGGGACGTATCAGATATTAAACTGATAAGAACAGATACTACACTTGATCTTAGCCAAAAGGCCGAGAAGCGATAACCGTGAAAGGGGCGGGCCCAACAAGGTCCCCTTCATGGGCACTATCACTGCTTGCTGTCAGGGAGGCTGCCAGACAATTTTCCATGCACACTCTGGGCTGGGGGGCAGTCAACCACCAGTACACACAGCAGAACCTAAACCCATACCATTATTGCTAAGCAGCAAGACAGGGGCCCATTGCACTCCCACGGGGCCTTTTTAAATGCAATCCATAACCCGGATTTGCCAGGAACCCTTCTTACTCCTCCTACTTGCATGTGACACTGGGCTTAGGATCTGCATAGGAAACACACACACAAGCACACACCTACCTTTGTTGCCTGCAGATGCCTCCTTGGCTGTCCCCAAACGGTATCAAACCAACACCCACGGGAAGCTGTAAGCATAGAGGACATGCCTGCACCCCATTGGACTTACCTGTGTGGGTTAAATCCGGGTTATTTGACAACCTATGGCGGTGATGGTTCTGCTCAGGCAGAGCAGTGCTGATGCTCCTCATAAAGCTGTCGCTGCTGTGAAGGTTCTAGGTGACATCACAAATCCCTTTGGTTACATACACAACAAAGCTGGGTTGTTGTTGTTTACACTCTGCAAGGCCTGTGGAAGTGAGTGACATCATAGCACTGTAGTTCTGAGGGTTCAAGATGGATGCAACAATCTCCTGTTGCTTCTATGAAGGCCGTAATAGACGACATCACCAAACAGCTCCATAGTCACATACACAGCAAAGGAGAGATGCTGTTTACACCTAGTGATGTCAGTGGTATTGAGTGACATCACAGCACAGTGCTAAGGCTCCTGGGCCTGGACACAGCAGCGGCTGCAATATCTCAACGGAGAATACGTTTATATCTATGTGTGTGTGTGCGCATATATATATATATATATATATATATATATATATATATATATATATATATATATTTCTCCGCCGAAATCACTTTTAAACCCATTTCCACCTTTTTTTCCCTTCTCTTCCTCTTACTTTTTTTTCACGTTTTTTTACGTTTTTCTCCTTTTCGCCTCTTTTCTGGGCGTATTATTCTTCTTTTTCTTCTTTTTTTTCGTCTAATGCATACCCCATCAGTGCAGCAATGCTTATTCAATACCGCCAGCAGATGGAGACACTGGGGGATAATTTTCTAAGGATTTATACTGATTTTTCCTGTCTGAATTTGTCGCACAGAAAGTTGCAGGCCAAATATGTGTGACATTTCTGCGACTTTAGCTTCTAGAGCATTTTTACAACATTATACATAGGTGCTGAATACATAAAAAGCGACTGTTCAGCGACAGACAAGTCGCATCGGCTGAAAGTAGGCCAGAATGTCAGTCCATGTTGGAGCAGGTTTAGATACAGTCTAAAGCATAGATCTCAAAGTCTGTGCACAGAATTTAGCAAGGGCCTCGCACCTTCTGATGCATCAGGTAGGTGCACAATAGCATAGCCTAACCCTCTGTACTTTGGTCTATATTGATGCGGGACATAGACAGCCAGCTGATGACCAATCCATTAGTGCAATGGATGGCTGGAAGCATTTGTCTTTGCCTTTGCAATACCACAGAAGCAATGCATGGTCAATGTACAGCAATGACACACCTGTGTGAACAGCCAGGAGACCCCCCCCCCCCCATGTTATGTTACATAGTTACATAGTTAGTACGGTCGAAAAAAGACATATGTCCATCACGTTCAACCAGGGAATTAAGGGGTAGGGGTGTGGCGCGATATTGGGGAAGGGATGAGATTTTATATTTCTTCATAAGCATTAATCTTATTTTGTCAATTAGGAACATTCAGCACCCACCCGCTATCAAGGCAGCTGCCTATCATGTCATGCCCTACCTGCACAGGTGTGCTGGCTACTCAAATGATCCAATTAAGGAGGCCATTTAGTCAGCAGCAGCAGAAGTCCTGTGCCTGGACGCTCCAACAGGGGCCAGACACAAGCAGAAGCAGAAGCAGCAGAAGCAGCAGCAGCACCACCTTTTGTTTATTGGCTGCAGCAGCAGCAAGGCCCACAGGGCTGGCTAGCTGGCTAGCCAGCAAGCAGGTAGCAATGAAAGTAGGAATCTTTCTTTTTAACCCTGTAAGGGGGTGGTGCACTGTACCCGAAGATACTGCCATATCGGGTCAATGCATAGGGCGACGGAAGCAAGCTTCGAAATCGGCCCCCGTTCTCAAAAATCCATTTAATATATGGTCCCCAGATAGGGGACGTATCAGATATTAAACTGATAAGAACAGATTTTTTTTTTTTTTTTTTTTTTTTTTTTTTTATCTAAAGCCGAGGAACGTGCTTTCGATTCACCCAAAGTGCAAGAAAAAGTGCAAACGTGTTACACTAAAAAAACGTGCACAAAGGATGCGGTCTATCGCAAGCCCTTCTCCGATAGGAGAGAGGCCCCCCAACAAACCTTACCCTTCGCCTCCGGACCAAAAGGTACCTGCGAGGTTCCAGGTTCGATGTCCCTTTTCGCCGAAGCTACTAGGGGACCACAAATGCTCCCGGCATCCCCCTTGGCGCTAGCCAAGGTATCTGCCCGCAGAGCCGATTACGGTAGGTACCCTGCCAAAGCAGGAGTACCCGGGGTTTTTGCAGGGAGGTGCGGAACCTAATGGCCACACACACCTCCCCTAGACCGCCAGGAGGGACACCCAGAAGGGCTACCGCATCCTGACAAATCCTGTGAACACACAACACGCAAAAAGTGACACAGTGAGACAAAAAAGAAATAAATAAGTGAATGTGTGCAGATATACTGCCCGGACATCCGGCCGGATCTATAAAAATTTCTCTGATCCTAGCCAGAAGGCCGGGAATCAAGAGGTGAGTGCCACAAGGTGAAGAGATTATGGTGCCCGTGCTTCAACCCAGTGAGTCTATTCTCCCAGTGAGTTTCGGCACCTCGGGGTCACCACTCCCCGAGGCACAAAAGTACCTCGGCTCTAGACCCTCTCAGCCTCATGGCGAGACCCGGAGGGAACAGGTCACATCGGGGCAGCCGTCGAGCTGATTCCTCAGAACCAGCCCCGGAAAGCCCTGGTACACCTGCATCCTCCATGCAGCACCCATCCCCACCAGCATGAAAACTGATAAGAACAGATACTACACTTGATCTTAGCCAAAAGGCCGAGAAGCGATAACCGTGAAAGGGGCGGGCCCAACAAGGTCCCCTTCATGGGCACTATCACTGCTTGCTGTCAGGGAGGCTGCCAGACAATTTTCCATGCACACTCTGGGCTGGGGGGCAGTCAACCACCAGTACACACAGCAGAACCTAAACCCATACCATTATTGCTAAGCAGCAAGACAGGGGCCCATTGCACTCCCACGGGGCCTTTTTAAATGCAATCCATAACCCGGATTTGCCAGGAACCCTTCTTACTCCTCCTACTTGCATGTGACACTGGGCTTAGGATCTGCATAGGAAACACACACACAAGCACACACCTACCTTTGTTGCCTGCAGATGCCTCCTTGGCTGTCCCCAAACGGTATCAAACCAACACCCACGGGAAGCTGTAAGCATAGAGGACATGCCTGCACCCCATTGGACTTACCTGTGTGGGTTAAATCCGGGTTATTTGACAACCTATGGCGGTGATGGTTCTGCTCAGGCAGAGCAGTGCTGATGCTCCTCATAAAGCTGTCGCTGCTGTGAAGGTTCTAGGTGACATCACAAATCCCTTTGGTTACATACACAACAAAGCTGGGTTGTTGTTGTTTACACTCTGCAAGGCCTGTGGAAGTGAGTGACATCATAGCACTGTAGTTCTGAGGGTTCAAGATGGATGCAACAATCTCCTGTTGCTTCTATGAAGGCCGTAATAGACGACATCACCAAACAGCTCCATAGTCACATACACAGCAAAGGAGAGATGTTGTTTACACCTAGTGATGTCAGTGGTATTGAGTGACATCACAGCACAGTGCTAAGGCTCCTGGGCCTGGACACAGCAGCGGCTGCAATATCTCAACGGAGAATACGTTTATATCTATGTGTGTGTGTGCGCATATATATATATATATATATATATATATATATATATATATATATATTTCTCCGCCGAAATCACTTTTAAACCCATTTCCACCTTTTTTTCCCTTCTCTTCCTCTTACTTTTTTTTCACGTTTTTTTACGTTTTTCTCCTTTTCGCCTCTTTTCTGGGCGTATTATTCTTCTTTTTCTTCTTTTTTTTCGTCTAATGCATACCCCATCAGTGCAGCAATGCTTATTCAATACCGCCAGCAGATGGAGACACTGGGGGATAATTTTCTAAGGATTTATACTGATTTTTCCTGTCTGAATTTGTCGCACAGAAAGTTGCAGGCCAAATATGTGTGACATTTCTGCGACTTTAGCTTCTAGAGCATTTTTACAACATTATACATAGGTGCTGAATACATAAAAAGCGACTGTTCAGCGACAGACAAGTCGCATCGGCTGAAAGTAGGCCAGAATGTCAGTCCATGTTGGAGCAGGTTTAGATACAGTCTAAAGCATAGATCTCAAAGTCTGTGCACAGAATTTAGCAAGGGCCTCGCACCTTCTGATGCATCAGGTAGGTGCACAATAGCATAGCCTAACCCTCTGTACTTTGGTCTATATTGATGCGGGACATAGACAGCCAGCTGATGACCAATCCATTAGTGCAATGGATGGCTGGAAGCATTTGTCTTTGCCTTTGCAATACCACAGAAGCAATGCATGGTCAATGTACAGCAATGACACACCTGTGTGAACAGCCAGGAGACCCCCCCCCCCCCATGTTATGTTACATAGTTACATAGTTAGTACGGTCGAAAAAAGACATATGTCCATCACGTTCAACCAGGGAATTAAGGGGTAGGGGTGTGGCGCGATATTGGGGAAGGGATGAGATTTTATATTTCTTCATAAGCATTAATCTTATTTTGTCAATTAGGAACATTCAGCACCCACCCGCTATCAAGGCAGCTGCCTATCATGTCATGCCCTACCTGCACAGGTGTGCTGGCTACTCAAATGATCCAATTAAGGAGGCCATTTAGTCAGCAGCAGCAGAAGTCCTGTGCCTGGACGCTCCAACAGGGGCCAGACACAAGCAGAAGCAGAAGCAGCAGAAGCAGCAGCAGCACCACCTTTTGTTTATTGGCTGCAGCAGCAGCAAGGCCCACAGGGCTGGCTAGCTGGCTAGCCAGCAAGCAGGTAGCAATGAAAGTAGGAATCTTTCTTTTTAACCCTGTAAGGGGGTGGTGCACTGTACCCGAAGATACTGCCATATCGGGTCAATGCATAGGGCGACGGAAGCAAGCTTCGAAATCGGCCCCCGTTCTCAAAAATCCATTTAATATATGGTCCCCAGATAGGGGACGTATCAGATATTAAACTGATAAGAACAGATACTACACTTGATCTTAGCCAAAAGGCCGAGAAGCGATAACCGTGAAAGGGGCGGGCCCAACAAGGTCCCCTTCATGGGCACTATCACTGCTTGCTGTCAGGGAGGCTGCCAGACAATTTTCCATGCACACTCTGGGCTGGGGGGCAGTCAACCACCAGTACACACAGCAGAACCTAAACCCATACCATTATTGCTAAGCAGCAAGACAGGGGCCCATTGCACTCCCACGGGGCCTTTTTAAATGCAATCCATAACCCGGATTTGCCAGGAACCCTTCTTACTCCTCCTACTTGCATGTGACACTGGGCTTAGGATCTGCATAGGAAACACACACACAAGCACACACCTACCTTTGTTGCCTGCAGATGCCTCCTTGGCTGTCCCCAAACGGTATCAAACCAACACCCACGGGAAGCTGTAAGCATAGAGGACATGCCTGCACCCCATTGGACTTACCTGTGTGGGTTAAATCCGGGTTATTTGACAACCTATGGCGGTGATGGTTCTGCTCAGGCAGAGCAGTGCTGATGCTCCTCATAAAGCTGTCGCTGCTGTGAAGGTTCTAGGTGACATCACAAATCCCTTTGGTTACATACACAACAAAGCTGGGTTGTTGTTGTTTACACTCTGCAAGGCCTGTGGAAGTGAGTGACATCATAGCACTGTAGTTCTGAGGGTTCAAGATGGATGCAACAATCTCCTGTTGCTTCTATGAAGGCCGTAATAGACGACATCACCAAACAGCTCCATAGTCACATACACAGCAAAGGAGAGATGTTGTTTACACCTAGTGATGTCAGTGGTATTGAGTGACATCACAGCACAGTGCTAAGGCTCCTGGGCCTGGACACAGCAGCGGCTGCAATATCTCAACGGAGAATACGTTTATATCTATGTGTGTGTGTGCGCATATATATATATATATATATATATATATTTCTCCGCCGAAATCACTTTTAAACCCATTTCCACCTTTTTTTCCCTTCTCTTCCTCTTACTTTTTTTTCACGTTTTTTTACGTTTTTCTCCTTTTCGCCTCTTTTCTGGGCGTATTATTCTTCTTTTTCTTCTTTTTTTTCGTCTAATGCATACCCCATCAGTGCAGCAATGCTTATTCAATACCGCCAGCAGATGGAGACACTGGGGGATAATTTTCTAAGGATTTATACTGATTTTTCCTGTCTGAATTTGTCGCACAGAAAGTTGCAGGCCAAATATGTGTGACATTTCTGCGACTTTAGCTTCTAGAGCATTTTTACAACATTATACATAGGTGCTGAATACATAAAAAGCGACTGTTCAGCGACAGACAAGTCGCATCGGCTGAAAGTAGGCCAGAATGTCAGTCCATGTTGGAGCAGGTTTAGATACAGTCTAAAGCATAGATCTCAAAGTCTGTGCACAGAATTTAGCAAGGGCCTCGCACCTTCTGATGCATCAGGTAGGTGCACAATAGCATAGCCTAACCCTCTGTACTTTGGTCTATATTGATGCGGGACATAGACAGCCAGCTGATGACCAATCCATTAGTGCAATGGATGGCTGGAAGCATTTGTCTTTGCCTTTGCAATACCACAGAAGCAATGCATGGTCAATGTACAGCAATGACACACCTGTGTGAACAGCCAGGAGACCCCCCCCCCCCCCATGTTATGTTACATAGTTACATAGTTAGTACGGTCGAAAAAAGACATATGTCCATCACGTTCAACCAGGGAATTAAGGGGTAGGGGTGTGGCGCGATATTGGGGAAGGGATGAGATTTTATATTTCTTCATAAGCATTAATCTTATTTTGTCAATTAGGAACATTCAGCACCCACCCGCTATCAAGGCAGCTGCCTATCATGTCATGCCCTACCTGCACAGGTGTGCTGGCTACTCAAATGATCCAATTAAGGAGGCCATTTAGTCAGCAGCAGCAGAAGTCCTGTGCCTGGACGCTCCAACAGGGGCCAGACACAAGCAGAAGCAGAAGCAGCAGAAGCAGCAGCAGCACCACCTTTTGTTTATTGGCTGCAGCAGCAGCAAGGCCCACAGGGCTGGCTAGCTGGCTAGCCAGCAAGCAGGTAGCAATGAAAGTAGGAATCTTTCTTTTTAACCCTGTAAGGGGGTGGTGCACTGTACCCGAAGATACTGCCATATCGGGTCAATGCATAGGGCGACGGAAGCAAGCTTCGAAATCGGCCCCCGTTCTCAAAAATCCATTTAATATATGGTCCCCAGATAGGGGACGTATCAGATATTAAACTGATAAGAACAGATACTACACTTGATCTTAGCCAAAAGGCCGAGAAGCGATAACCGTGAAAGGGGCGGGCCCAACAAGGTCCCCTTCATGGGCACTATCACTGCTTGCTGTCAGGGAGGCTGCCAGACAATTTTCCATGCACACTCTGGGCTGGGGGGCAGTCAACCACCAGTACACACAGCAGAACCTAAACCCATACCATTATTGCTAAGCAGCAAGACAGGGGCCCATTGCACTCCCACGGGGCCTTTTTAAATGCAATCCATAACCCGGATTTGCCAGGAACCCTTCTTACTCCTCCTACTTGCATGTGACACTGGGCTTAGGATCTGCATAGGAAACACACACACAAGCACACACCTACCTTTGTTGCCTGCAGATGCCTCCTTGGCTGTCCCCAAACGGTATCAAACCAACACCCACGGGAAGCTGTAAGCATAGAGGACATGCCTGCACCCCATTGGACTTACCTGTGTGGGTTAAATCCGGGTTATTTGACAACCTATGGCGGTGATGGTTCTGCTCAGGCAGAGCAGTGCTGATGCTCCTCATAAAGCTGTCGCTGCTGTGAAGGTTCTAGGTGACATCACAAATCCCTTTGGTTACATACACAACAAAGCTGGGTTGTTGTTGTTTACACTCTGCAAGGCCTGTGGAAGTGAGTGACATCATAGCACTGTAGTTCTGAGGGTTCAAGATGGATGCAACAATCTCCTGTTGCTTCTATGAAGGCCGTAATAGACGACATCACCAAACAGCTCCATAGTCACATACACAGCAAAGGAGAGATGTTGTTTACACCTAGTGATGTCAGTGGTATTGAGTGACATCACAGCACAGTGCTAAGGCTCCTGGGCCTGGACACAGCAGCGGCTGCAATATCTCAACGGAGAATACGTTTATATCTATGTGTGTGTGTGCGCATATATATATATATATATATATATATATATATATATATATATATATATTCTCCGCCGAAATCACTTTTAAACCCATTTCCACCTTTTTTTCCCTTCTCTTCCTCTTACTTTTTTTTCACGTTTTTTTACGTTTTTCTCCTTTTCGCCTCTTTTCTGGGCGTATTATTCTTCTTTTTCTTCTTTTTTTTCGTCTAATGCATACCCCATCAGTGCAGCAATGCTTATTCAATACCGCCAGCAGATGGAGACACTGGGGGATAATTTTCTAAGGATTTATACTGATTTTTCCTGTCTGAATTTGTCGCACAGAAAGTTGCAGGCCAAATATGTGTGACATTTCTGCGACTTTAGCTTCTAGAGCATTTTTACAACATTATACATAGGTGCTGAATACATAAAAAGCGACTGTTCAGCGACAGACAAGTCGCATCGGCTGAAAGTAGGCCAGAATGTCAGTCCATGTTGGAGCAGGTTTAGATACAGTCTAAAGCATAGATCTCAAAGTCTGTGCACAGAATTTAGCAAGGGCCTCGCACCTTCTGATGCATCAGGTAGGTGCACAATAGCATAGCCTAACCCTCTGTACTTTGGTCTATATTGATGCGGGACATAGACAGCCAGCTGATGACCAATCCATTAGTGCAATGGATGGCTGGAAGCATTTGTCTTTGCCTTTGCAATACCACAGAAGCAAATGCATGGTCAATGTACAGCAATGACACACCTGTGTGAACAGCCAGGAGACCCCCCCCCCCCCATGTTATGTTACATAGTTACATAGTTAGTACGGTCGAAAAAAGACATATGTCCATCACGTTCAACCAGGGAATTAAGGGGTAGGGGTGTGGCGCGATATTGGGGAAGGGATGAGATTTTATATTTCTTCATAAGCATTAATCTTATTTTGTCAATTAGGAACATTCAGCACCCACCCGCTATCAAGGCAGCTGCCTATCATGTCATGCCCTACCTGCACAGGTGTGCTGGCTACTCAAATGATCCAATTAAGGAGGCCATTTAGTCAGCAGCAGCAGAAGTCCTGTGCCTGGACGCTCCAACAGGGGCCAGACACAAGCAGAAGCAGAAGCAGCAGAAGCAGCAGCAGCACCACCTTTTGTTTATTGGCTGCAGCAGCAGCAAGGCCCACAGGGCTGGCTAGCTGGCTAGCCAGCAAGCAGGTAGCAATGAAAGTAGGAATCTTTCTTTTTAACCCTGTAAGGGGGTGGTGCACTGTACCCGAAGATACTGCCATATCGGGTCAATGCATAGGGCGACGGAAGCAAGCTTCGAAATCGGCCCCCGTTCTCAAAAATCCATTTAATATATGGTCCCCAGATAGGGGACGTATCAGATATTAAACTGATAAGAACAGATACTACACTTGATCTTAGCCAAAAGGCCGAGAAGCGATAACCGTGAAAGGGGCGGGCCCAACAAGGTCCCCTTCATGGGCACTATCACTGCTTGCTGTCAGGGAGGCTGCCAGACAATTTTCCATGCACACTCTGGGCTGGGGGGCAGTCAACCACCAGTACACACAGCAGAACCTAAACCCATACCATTATTGCTAAGCAGCAAGACAGGGGCCCATTGCACTCCCACGGGGCCTTTTTAAATGCAATCCATAACCCGGATTTGCCAGGAACCCTTCTTACTCCTCCTACTTGCATGTGACACTGGGCTTAGGATCTGCATAGGAAACACACACACAAGCACACACCTACCTTTGTTGCCTGCAGATGCCTCCTTGGCTGTCCCCAAACGGTATCAAACCAACACCCACGGGAAGCTGTAAGCATAGAGGACATGCCTGCACCCCATTGGACTTACCTGTGTGGGTTAAATCCGGGTTATTTGACAACCTATGGCGGTGATGGTTCTGCTCAGGCAGAGCAGTGCTGATGCTCCTCATAAAGCTGTCGCTGCTGTGAAGGTTCTAGGTGACATCACAAATCCCTTTGGTTACATACACAACAAAGCTGGGTTGTTGTTGTTTACACTCTGCAAGGCCTGTGGAAGTGAGTGACATCATAGCACTGTAGTTCTGAGGGTTCAAGATGGATGCAACAATCTCCTGTTGCTTCTATGAAGGCCGTAATAGACGACATCACCAAACAGCTCCATAGTCACATACACAGCAAAGGAGAGATGTTGTTTACACCTAGTGATGTCAGTGGTATTGAGTGACATCACAGCACAGTGCTAAGGCTCCTGGGCCTGGACACAGCAGCGGCTGCAATATCTCAACGGAGAATACGTTTATATCTATGTGTGTGTGTGCGCATATATATATATATATATATATATATATATATATATATATATATATTTCTCCGCCGAAATCACTTTTAAACCCATTTCCACCTTTTTTTCCCTTCTCTTCCTCTTACTTTTTTTTCACGTTTTTTTACGTTTTTCTCCTTTTCGCCTCTTTTCTGGGCGTATTATTCTTCTTTTTCTTCTTTTTTTTCGTCTAATGCATACCCCATCAGTGCAGCAATGCTTATTCAATACCGCCAGCAGATGGAGACACTGGGGGATAATTTTCTAAGGATTTATACTGATTTTTCCTGTCTGAATTTGTCGCACAGAAAGTTGCAGGCCAAATATGTGTGACATTTCTGCGACTTTAGCTTCTAGAGCATTTTTACAACATTATACATAGGTGCTGAATACATAAAAAGCGACTGTTCAGCGACAGACAAGTCGCATCGGCTGAAAGTAGGCCAGAATGTCAGTCCATGTTGGAGCAGGTTTAGATACAGTCTAAAGCATAGATCTCAAAGTCTGTGCACAGAATTTAGCAAGGGCCTCGCACCTTCTGATGCATCAGGTAGGTGCACAATAGCATAGCCTAACCCTCTGTACTTTGGTCTATATTGATGCGGGACATAGACAGCCAGCTGATGACCAATCCATTAGTGCAATGGATGGCTGGAAGCATTTGTCTTTGCCTTTGCAATACCACAGAAGCAATGCATGGTCAATGTACAGCAATGACACACCTGTGTGAACAGCCAGGAGACCCCCCCCCCCCCCATGTTATGTTACATAGTTACATAGTTAGTACGGTCGAAAAAAGACATATGTCCATCACGTTCAACCAGGGAATTAAGGGGTAGGGGTGTGGCGCGATATTGGGGAAGGGATGAGATTTTATATTTCTTCATAAGCATTAATCTTATTTTGTCAATTAGGAACATTCAGCACCCACCCGCTATCAAGGCAGCTGCCTATCATGTCATGCCCTACCTGCACAGGTGTGCTGGCTACTCAAATGATCCAATTAAGGAGGCCATTTAGTCAGCAGCAGCAGAAGTCCTGTGCCTGGACGCTCCAACAGGGGCCAGACACAAGCAGAAGCAGAAGCAGCAGAAGCAGCAGCAGCACCACCTTTTGTTTATTGGCTGCAGCAGCAGCAAGGCCCACAGGGCTGGCTAGCTGGCTAGCCAGCAAGCAGGTAGCAATGAAAGTAGGAATCTTTCTTTTTAACCCTGTAAGGGGGTGGTGCACTGTACCCGAAGATACTGCCATATCGGGTCAATGCATAGGGCGACGGAAGCAAGCTTCGAAATCGGCCCCCGTTCTCAAAAATCCATTTAATATATGGTCCCCAGATAGGGGACGTATCAGATATTAAACTGATAAGAACAGATACTACACTTGATCTTAGCCAAAAGGCCGAGAAGCGATAACCGTGAAAGGGGCGGGCCCAACAAGGTCCCCTTCATGGGCACTATCACTGCTTGCTGTCAGGGAGGCTGCCAGACAATTTTCCATGCACACTCTGGGCTGGGGGGCAGTCAACCACCAGTACACACAGCAGAACCTAAACCCATACCATTATTGCTAAGCAGCAAGACAGGGGCCCATTGCACTCCCACGGGGCCTTTTTAAATGCAATCCATAACCCGGATTTGCCAGGAACCCTTCTTACTCCTCCTACTTGCATGTGACACTGGGCTTAGGATCTGCATAGGAAACACACACACAAGCACACACCTACCTTTGTTGCCTGCAGATGCCTCCTTGGCTGTCCCCAAACGGTATCAAACCAACACCCACGGGAAGCTGTAAGCATAGAGGACATGCCTGCACCCCATTGGACTTACCTGTGTGGGTTAAATCCGGGTTATTTGACAACCTATGGCGGTGATGGTTCTGCTCAGGCAGAGCAGTGCTGATGCTCCTCATAAAGCTGTCGCTGCTGTGAAGGTTCTAGGTGACATCACAAATCCCTTTGGTTACATACACAACAAAGCTGGGTTGTTGTTGTTTACACTCTGCAAGGCCTGTGGAAGTGAGTGACATCATAGCACTGTAGTTCTGAGGGTTCAAGATGGATGCAACAATCTCCTGTTGCTTCTATGAAGGCCGTAATAGACGACATCACCAAACAGCTCCATAGTCACATACACAGCAAAGGAGAGATGTTGTTTACACCTAGTGATGTCAGTGGTATTGAGTGACATCACAGCACAGTGCTAAGGCTCCTGGGCCTGGACACAGCAGCGGCTGCAATATCTCAACGGAGAATACGTTTATATCTATGTGTGTGTGTGCGCATATATATATATATATATATATATATATATATATATATATATATATTCTCCGCCGAAATCACTTTTAAACCCATTTCCACCTTTTTTTCCCTTCTCTTCCTCTTACTTTTTTTTCACGTTTTTTTACGTTTTTCTCCTTTTCGCCTCTTTTCTGGGCGTATTATTCTTCTTTTTCTTCTTTTTTTTCGTCTAATGCATACCCCATCAGTGCAGCAATGCTTATTCAATACCGCCAGCAGATGGAGACACTGGGGGATAATTTTCTAAGGATTTATACTGATTTTTCCTGTCTGAATTTGTCGCACAGAAAGTTGCAGGCCAAATATGTGTGACATTTCTGCGACTTTAGCTTCTAGAGCATTTTTACAACATTATACATAGGTGCTGAATACATAAAAAGCGACTGTTCAGCGACAGACAAGTCGCATCGGCTGAAAGTAGGCCAGAATGTCAGTCCATGTTGGAGCAGGTTTAGATACAGTCTAAAGCATAGATCTCAAAGTCTGTGCACAGAATTTAGCAAGGGCCTCGCACCTTCTGATGCATCAGGTAGGTGCACAATAGCATAGCCTAACCCTCTGTACTTTGGTCTATATTGATGCGGGACATAGACAGCCAGCTGATGACCAATCCATTAGTGCAATGGATGGCTGGAAGCATTTGTCTTTGCCTTTGCAATACCACAGAAGCAATGCATGGTCAATGTACAGCAATGACACACCTGTGTGAACAGCCAGGAGACCCCCCCCCCCCCATGTTATGTTACATAGTTACATAGTTAGTACGGTCGAAAAAAGACATATGTCCATCACGTTCAACCAGGGAATTAAGGGGTAGGGGTGTGGCGCGATATTGGGGAAGGGATGAGATTTTATATTTCTTCATAAGCATTAATCTTATTTTGTCAATTAGGAACATTCAGCACCCACCCGCTATCAAGGCAGCTGCCTATCATGTCATGCCCTACCTGCACAGGTGTGCTGGCTACTCAAATGATCCAATTAAGGAGGCCATTTAGTCAGCAGCAGCAGAAGTCCTGTGCCTGGACGCTCCACAGGGGCCAGACACAAGCAGAAGCAGAAGCAGCAGAAGCAGCAGCAGCACCACCTTTTGTTTATTGGCTGCAGCAGCAGCAAGGCCCACAGGGCTGGCTAGCTGGCTAGCCAGCAAGCAGGTAGCAATGAAAGTAGGAATCTTTCTTTTTAACCCTGTAAGGGGGTGGTGCACTGTACCCGAAGATACTGCCATATCGGGTCAATGCATAGGGCGACGGAAGCAAGCTTCGAAATCGGCCCCCGTTCTCAAAAATCCATTTAATATATGGTCCCCAGATAGGGGACGTATCAGATATTAAACTGATAAGAACAGATACTACACTTGATCTTAGCCAAAAGGCCGAGAAGCGATAACCGTGAAAGGGGCGGGCCCAACAAGGTCCCCTTCATGGGCACTATCACTGCTTGCTGTCAGGGAGGCTGCCAGACAATTTTCCATGCACACTCTGGGCTGGGGGGCAGTCAACCACCAGTACACACAGCAGAACCTAAACCCATACCATTATTGCTAAGCAGCAAGACAGGGGCCCATTGCACTCCCACGGGGCCTTTTTAAATGCAATCCATAACCCGGATTTGCCAGGAACCCTTCTTACTCCTCCTACTTGCATGTGACACTGGGCTTAGGATCTGCATAGGAAACACACACACAAGCACACACCTACCTTTGTTGCCTGCAGATGCCTCCTTGGCTGTCCCCAAACGGTATCAAACCAACACCCACGGGAAGCTGTAAGCATAGAGGACATGCCTGCACCCCATTGGACTTACCTGTGTGGGTTAAATCCGGGTTATTTGACAACCTATGGCGGTGATGGTTCTGCTCAGGCAGAGCAGTGCTGATGCTCCTCATAAAGCTGTCGCTGCTGTGAAGGTTCTAGGTGACATCACAAATCCCTTTGGTTACATACACAACAAAGCTGGGTTGTTGTTGTTTACACTCTGCAAGGCCTGTGGAAGTGAGTGACATCATAGCACTGTAGTTCTGAGGGTTCAAGATGGATGCAACAATCTCCTGTTGCTTCTATGAAGGCCGTAATAGACGACATCACCAAACAGCTCCATAGTCACATACACAGCAAAGGAGAGATGTTGTTTACACCTAGTGATGTCAGTGGTATTGAGTGACATCACAGCACAGTGCTAAGGCTCCTGGGCCTGGACACAGCAGCGGCTGCAATATCTCAACGGAGAATACGTTTATATCTATGTGTGTGTGTGCGCATATATATATATATATATATATATATATATATATATATATATATTTCTCCGCCGAAATCACTTTTAAACCCATTTCCACCTTTTTTTCCCTTCTCTTCCTCTTACTTTTTTTTCACGTTTTTTTACGTTTTTCTCCTTTTCGCCTCTTTTCTGGGCGTATTATTCTTCTTTTTCTTCTTTTTTTTCGTCTAATGCATACCCCATCAGTGCAGCAATGCTTATTCAATACCGCCAGCAGATGGAGACACTGGGGGATAATTTTCTAAGGATTTATACTGATTTTTCCTGTCTGAATTTGTCGCACAGAAAGTTGCAGGCCAAATATGTGTGACATTTCTGCGACTTTAGCTTCTAGAGCATTTTTACAACATTATACATAGGTGCTGAATACATAAAAAGCGACTGTTCAGCGACAGACAAGTCGCATCGGCTGAAAGTAGGCCAGAATGTCAGTCCATGTTGGAGCAGGTTTAGATACAGTCTAAAGCATAGATCTCAAAGTCTGTGCACAGAATTTAGCAAGGGCCTCGCACCTTCTGATGCATCAGGTAGGTGCACAATAGCATAGCCTAACCCTCTGTACTTTGGTCTATATTGATGCGGGACATAGACAGCCAGCTGATGACCAATCCATTAGTGCAATGGATGGCTGGAAGCATTTGTCTTTGCCTTTGCAATACCACAGAAGCAATGCATGGTCAATGTACAGCAATGACACACCTGTGTGAACAGCCAGGAGACCCCCCCCCCCCCATGTTATGTTACATAGTTACATAGTTAGTACGGTCGAAAAAAGACATATGTCCATCACGTTCAACCAGGGAATTAAGGGGTAGGGGTGTGGCGCGATATTGGGGAAGGGATGAGATTTTATATTTCTTCATAAGCATTAATCTTATTTTGTCAATTAGGAACATTCAGCACCCACCCGCTATCAAGGCAGCTGCCTATCATGTCATGCCCTACCTGCACAGGTGTGCTGGCTACTCAAATGATCCAATTAAGGAGGCCATTTAGTCAGCAGCAGCAGAAGTCCTGTGCCTGGACGCTCCAACAGGGGCCAGACACAAGCAGAAGCAGAAGCAGCAGAAGCAGCAGCAGCACCACCTTTTGTTTATTGGCTGCAGCAGCAGCAAGGCCCACAGGGCTGGCTAGCTGGCTAGCCAGCAAGCAGGTAGCAATGAAAGTAGGAATCTTTCTTTTTAACCCTGTAAGGGGGTGGTGCACTGTACCCGAAGATACTGCCATATCGGGTCAATGCATAGGGCGACGGAAGCAAGCTTCGAAATCGGCCCCCGTTCTCAAAAATCCATTTAATATATGGTCCCCAGATAGGGGACGTATCAGATATTAAACTGATAAGAACAGATACTACACTTGATCTTAGCCAAAAGGCCGAGAAGCGATAACCGTGAAAGGGGCGGGCCCAACAAGGTCCCCTTCATGGGCACTATCACTGCTTGCTGTCAGGGAGGCTGCCAGACAATTTTCCATGCACACTCTGGGCTGGGGGGCAGTCAACCACCAGTACACACAGCAGAACCTAAACCCATACCATTATTGCTAAGCAGCAAGACAGGGGCCCATTGCACTCCCACGGGGCCTTTTTAAATGCAATCCATAACCCGGATTTGCCAGGAACCCTTCTTACTCCTCCTACTTGCATGTGACACTGGGCTTAGGATCTGCATAGGAAACACACACACAAGCACACACCTACCTTTGTTGCCTGCAGATGCCTCCTTGGCTGTCCCCAAACGGTATCAAACCAACACCCACGGGAAGCTGTAAGCATAGAGGACATGCCTGCACCCCATTGGACTTACCTGTGTGGGTTAAATCCGGGTTATTTGACAACCTATGGCGGTGATGGTTCTGCTCAGGCAGAGCAGTGCTGATGCTCCTCATAAAGCTGTCGCTGCTGTGAAGGTTCTAGGTGACATCACAAATCCCTTTGGTTACATACACAACAAAGCTGGGTTGTTGTTGTTTACACTCTGCAAGGCCTGTGGAAGTGAGTGACATCATAGCACTGTAGTTCTGAGGGTTCAAGATGGATGCAACAATCTCCTGTTGCTTCTATGAAGGCCGTAATAGACGACATCACCAAACAGCTCCATAGTCACATACACAGCAAAGGAGAGATGTTGTTTACACCTAGTGATGTCAGTGGTATTGAGTGACATCACAGCACAGTGCTAAGGCTCCTGGGCCTGGACACAGCAGCGGCTGCAATATCTCAACGGAGAATACGTTTATATCTATGTGTGTGTGTGCGCATATATATATATATATATATATATATATATATATATATATATATATCTCCGCCGAAATCACTTTTAAACCCATTTCCACCTTTTTTTCCCTTCTCTTCCTCTTACTTTTTTTTCACGTTTTTTTACGTTTTTCTCCTTTTCGCCTCTTTTCTGGGCGTATTATTCTTCTTTTTCTTCTTTTTTTTCGTCTAATGCATACCCCATCAGTGCAGCAATGCTTATTCAATACCGCCAGCAGATGGAGACACTGGGGGATAATTTTCTAAGGATTTATACTGATTTTTCCTGTCTGAATTTGTCGCACAGAAAGTTGCAGGCCAAATATGTGTGACATTTCTGCGACTTTAGCTTCTAGAGCATTTTTACAACATTATACATAGGTGCTGAATACATAAAAAGCGACTGTTCAGCGACAGACAAGTCGCATCGGCTGAAAGTAGGCCAGAATGTCAGTCCATGTTGGAGCAGGTTTAGATACAGTCTAAAGCATAGATCTCAAAGTCTGTGCACAGAATTTAGCAAGGGCCTCGCACCTTCTGATGCATCAGGTAGGTGCACAATAGCATAGCCTAACCCTCTGTACTTTGGTCTATATTGATGCGGGACATAGACAGCCAGCTGATGACCAATCCATTAGTGCAATGGATGGCTGGAAGCATTTGTCTTTGCCTTTGCAATACCACAGAAGCAATGCATGGTCAATGTACAGCAATGACACACCTGTGTGAACAGCCAGGAGACCCCCCCCCCCCATGTTATGTTACATAGTTACATAGTTAGTACGGTCGAAAAAAGACATATGTCCATCACGTTCAACCAGGGAATTAAGGGGTAGGGGTGTGGCGCGATATTGGGGAAGGGATGAGATTTTATATTTCTTCATAAGCATTAATCTTATTTTGTCAATTAGGAACATTCAGCACCCACCCGCTATCAAGGCAGCTGCCTATCATGTCATGCCCTACCTGCACAGGTGTGCTGGCTACTCAAATGATCCAATTAAGGAGGCCATTTAGTCAGCAGCAGCAGAAGTCCTGTGCCTGGACGCTCCAACAGGGGCCAGACACAAGCAGAAGCAGAAGCAGCAGAAGCAGCAGCAGCACCACCTTTTGTTTATTGGCTGCAGCAGCAGCAAGGCCCACAGGGCTGGCTAGCTGGCTAGCCAGCAAGCAGGTAGCAATGAAAGTAGGAATCTTTCTTTTTAACCCTGTAAGGGGGTGGTGCACTGTACCCGAAGATACTGCCATATCGGGTCAATGCATAGTGCGACGGAAGCAAGCTTCGAAATCGGCCCCCGTTCTCAAAAATCCATTTAATATATGGTCCCCAGATAGGGGACGTATCAGATATTAAACTGATAAGAACAGATACTACACTTGATCTTAGCCAAAAGGCCGAGAAGCGATAACCGTGAAAGGGGCGGGCCCAACAAGGTCCCCTTCATGGGCACTATCACTGCTTGCTGTCAGGGAGGCTGCCAGACAATTTTCCATGCACACTCTGGGCTGGGGGGCAGTCAACCACCAGTACACACAGCAGAACCTAAACCCATACCATTATTGCTAAGCAGCAAGACAGGGGCCCATTGCACTCCCACGGGGCCTTTTTAAATGCAATCCATAACCCGGATTTGCCAGGAACCCTTCTTACTCCTCCTACTTGCATGTGACACTGGGCTTAGGATCTGCATAGGAAACACACACACAAGCACACACCTACCTTTGTTGCCTGCAGATGCCTCCTTGGCTGTCCCCAAACGGTATCAAACCAACACCCACGGGAAGCTGTAAGCATAGAGGACATGCCTGCACCCCATTGGACTTACCTGTGTGGGTTAAATCCGGGTTATTTGACAACCTATGGCGGTGATGGTTCTGCTCAGGCAGAGCAGTGCTGATGCTCCTCATAAAGCTGTCGCTGCTGTGAAGGTTCTAGGTGACATCACAAATCCCTTTGGTTACATACACAACAAAGCTGGGTTGTTGTTGTTTACACTCTGCAAGGCCTGTGGAAGTGAGTGACATCATAGCACTGTAGTTCTGAGGGTTCAAGATGGATGCAACAATCTCCTGTTGCTTCTATGAAGGCCGTAATAGACGACATCACCAAACAGCTCCATAGTCACATACACAGCAAAGGAGAGATGTTGTTTACACCTAGTGATGTCAGTGGTATTGAGTGACATCACAGCACAGTGCTAAGGCTCCTGGGCCTGGACACAGCAGCGGCTGCAATATCTCAACGGAGAATACGTTTATATCTATGTGTGTGTGTGCGCATATATATATATATATATATATATATATATATATATATATATATATTCTCCGCCGAAATCACTTTTAAACCCATTTCCACCTTTTTTTCCCTTCTCTTCCTCTTACTTTTTTTTCACGTTTTTTTACGTTTTTCTCCTTTTCGCCTCTTTTCTGGGCGTATTATTCTTCTTTTTCTTCTTTTTTTTCGTCTAATGCATACCCCATCAGTGCAGCAATGCTTATTCAATACCGCCAGCAGATGGAGACACTGGGGGATAATTTTCTAAGGATTTATACTGATTTTTCCTGTCTGAATTTGTCGCACAGAAAGTTGCAGGCCAAATATGTGTGACATTTCTGCGACTTTAGCTTCTAGAGCATTTTTACAACATTATACATAGGTGCTGAATACATAAAAAGCGACTGTTCAGCGACAGACAAGTCGCATCGGCTGAAAGTAGGCCAGAATGTCAGTCCATGTTGGAGCAGGTTTAGATACAGTCTAAAGCATAGATCTCAAAGTCTGTGCACAGAATTTAGCAAGGGCCTCGCACCTTCTGATGCATCAGGTAGGTGCACAATAGCATAGCCTAACCCTCTGTACTTTGGTCTATATTGATGCGGGACATAGACAGCCAGCTGATGACCAATCCATTAGTGCAATGGATGGCTGGAAGCATTTGTCTTTGCCTTTGCAATACCACAGAAGCAATGCATGGTCAATGTACAGCAATGACACACCTGTGTGAACAGCCAGGAGACCCCCCCCCCCCCATGTTATGTTACATAGTTACATAGTTAGTACGGTCGAAAAAAGACATATGTCCATCACGTTCAACCAGGGAATTAAGGGGTAGGGGTGTGGCGCGATATTGGGGAAGGGATGAGATTTTATATTTCTTCATAAGCATTAATCTTATTTTGTCAATTAGGAACATTCAGCACCCACCCGCTATCAAGGCAGCTGCCTATCATGTCATGCCCTACCTGCACAGGTGTGCTGGCTACTCAAATGATCCAATTAAGGAGGCCATTTAGTCAGCAGCAGCAGAAGTCCTGTGCCTGGACGCTCCAACAGGGGCCAGACACAAGCAGAAGCAGAAGCAGCAGAAGCAGCAGCAGCACCACCTTTTGTTTATTGGCTGCAGCAGCAGCAAGGCCCACAGGGCTGGCTAGCTGGCTAGCCAGCAAGCAGGTAGCAATGAAAGTAGGAATCTTTCTTTTTAACCCTGTAAGGGGGTGGTGCACTGTACCCGAAGATACTGCCATATCGGGTCAATGCATAGGGCGACGGAAGCAAGCTTCGAAATCGGCCCCCGTTCTCAAAAATCCATTTAATATATGGTCCCCAGATAGGGGACGTATCAGATATTAAACTGATAAGAACAGATACTACACTTGATCTTAGCCAAAAGGCCGAGAAGCGATAACCGTGAAAGGGGCGGGCCCAACAAGGTCCCCTTCATGGGCACTATCACTGCTTGCTGTCAGGGAGGCTGCCAGACAATTTTCCATGCACACTCTGGGCTGGGGGGCAGTCAACCACCAGTACACACAGCAGAACCTAAACCCATACCATTATTGCTAAGCAGCAAGACAGGGGCCCATTGCACTCCCACGGGGCCTTTTTAAATGCAATCCATAACCCGGATTTGCCAGGAACCCTTCTTACTCCTCCTACTTGCATGTGACACTGGGCTTAGGATCTGCATAGGAAACACACACACAAGCACACACCTACCTTTGTTGCCTGCAGATGCCTCCTTGGCTGTCCCCAAACGGTATCAAACCAACACCCACGGGAAGCTGTAAGCATAGAGGACATGCCTGCACCCCATTGGACTTACCTGTGTGGGTTAAATCCGGGTTATTTGACAACCTATGGCGGTGATGGTTCTGCTCAGGCAGAGCAGTGCTGATGCTCCTCATAAAGCTGTCGCTGCTGTGAAGGTTCTAGGTGACATCACAAATCCCTTTGGTTACATACACAACAAAGCTGGGTTGTTGTTGTTTACACTCTGCAAGGCCTGTGGAAGTGAGTGACATCATAGCACTGTAGTTCTGAGGGTTCAAGATGGATGCAACAATCTCCTGTTGCTTCTATGAAGGCCGTAATAGACGACATCACCAAACAGCTCCATAGTCACATACACAGCAAAGGAGAGATGTTGTTTACACCTAGTGATGTCAGTGGTATTGAGTGACATCACAGCACAGTGCTAAGGCTCCTGGGCCTGGACACAGCAGCGGCTGCAATATCTCAACGGAGAATACGTTTATATCTATGTGTGTGTGTGCGCATATATATATATATATATATATATATATATATATATATATATATATTTCTCCGCCGAAATCACTTTTAAACCCATTTCCACCTTTTTTTCCCTTCTCTTCCTCTTACTTTTTTTTCACGTTTTTTTACGTTTTTCTCCTTTTCGCCTCTTTTCTGGGCGTATTATTCTTCTTTTTCTTCTTTTTTTTCGTCTAATGCATACCCCATCAGTGCAGCAATGCTTATTCAATACCGCCAGCAGATGGAGACACTGGGGGATAATTTTCTAAGGATTTATACTGATTTTTCCTGTCTGAATTTGTCGCACAGAAAGTTGCAGGCCAAATATGTGTGACATTTCTGCGACTTTAGCTTCTAGAGCATTTTTACAACATTATACATAGGTGCTGAATACATAAAAAGCGACTGTTCAGCGACAGACAAGTCGCATCGGCTGAAAGTAGGCCAGAATGTCAGTCCATGTTTGGAGCAGGTTTAGATACAGTCTAAAGCATAGATCTCAAAGTCTGTGCACAGAATTTAGCAAGGGCCTCGCACCTTCTGATGCATCAGGTAGGTGCACAATAGCATAGCCTAACCCTCTGTACTTTGGTCTATATTGATGCGGGACATAGACAGCCAGCTGATGACCAATCCATTAGTGCAATGGATGGCTGGAAGCATTTGTCTTTGCCTTTGCAATACCACAGAAGCAATGCATGGTCAATGTACAGCAATGACACACCTGTGTGAACAGCCAGGAGACCCCCCCCCCCCCATGTTATGTTACATAGTTACATAGTTAGTACGGTCGAAAAAAGACATATGTCCATCACGTTCAACCAGGGAATTAAGGGGTAGGGGTGTGGCGCGATATTGGGGAAGGGATGAGATTTTATATTTCTTCATAAGCATTAATCTTATTTTGTCAATTAGGAACATTCAGCACCCACCCGCTATCAAGGCAGCTGCCTATCATGTCATGCCCTACCTGCACAGGTGTGCTGGCTACTCAAATGATCCAATTAAGGAGGCCATTTAGTCAGCAGCAGCAGAAGTCCTGTGCCTGGACGCTCCAACAGGGGCCAGACACAAGCAGAAGCAGAAGCAGCAGAAGCAGCAGCAGCACCACCTTTTGTTTATTGGCTGCAGCAGCAGCAAGGCCCACAGGGCTGGCTAGCTGGCTAGCCAGCAAGCAGGTAGCAATGAAAGTAGGAATCTTTCTTTTTAACCCTGTAAGGGGGTGGTGCACTGTACCCGAAGATACTGCCATATCGGGTCAATGCATAGGGCGACGGAAGCAAGCTTCGAAATCGGCCCCCGTTCTCAAAAATCCATTTAATATATGGTCCCCAGATAGGGGACGTATCAGATATTAAACTGATAAGAACAGATACTACACTTGATCTTAGCCAAAAGGCCGAGAAGCGATAACCGTGAAAGGGGCGGGCCCAACAAGGTCCCCTTCATGGGCACTATCACTGCTTGCTGTCAGGGAGGCTGCCAGACAATTTTCCATGCACACTCTGGGCTGGGGGGCAGTCAACCACCAGTACACACAGCAGAACCTAAACCCATACCATTATTGCTAAGCAGCAAGACAGGGGCCCATTGCACTCCCACGGGGCCTTTTTAAATGCAATCCATAACCCGGATTTGCCAGGAACCCTTCTTACTCCTCCTACTTGCATGTGACACTGGGCTTAGGATCTGCATAGGAAACACACACACAAGCACACACCTACCTTTGTTGCCTGCAGATGCCTCCTTGGCTGTCCCCAAACGGTATCAAACCAACACCCACGGGAAGCTGTAAGCATAGAGGACATGCCTGCACCCCATTGGACTTACCTGTGTGGGTTAAATCCGGGTTATTTGACAACCTATGGCGGTGATGGTTCTGCTCAGGCAGAGCAGTGCTGATGCTCCTCATAAAGCTGTCGCTGCTGTGAAGGTTCTAGGTGACATCACAAATCCCTTTGGTTACATACACAACAAAGCTGGGTTGTTGTTGTTTACACTCTGCAAGGCCTGTGGAAGTGAGTGACATCATAGCACTGTAGTTCTGAGGGTTCAAGATGGATGCAACAATCTCCTGTTGCTTCTATGAAGGCCGTAATAGACGACATCACCAAACAGCTCCATAGTCACATACACAGCAAAGGAGAGATGTTGTTTACACCTAGTGATGTCAGTGGTATTGAGTGACATCACAGCACAGTGCTAAGGCTCCTGGGCCTGGACACAGCAGCGGCTGCAATATCTCAACGGAGAATACGTTTATATCTATGTGTGTGTGTGCGCATATATATATATATATATATATATATATATATATATATATATATATATTCTCCGCCGAAATCACTTTTAAACCCATTTCCACCTTTTTTTCCCTTCTCTTCCTCTTACTTTTTTTTCACGTTTTTTTACGTTTTTCTCCTTTTCGCCTCTTTTCTGGGCGTATTATTCTTCTTTTTCTTCTTTTTTTTCGTCTAATGCATACCCCATCAGTGCAGCAATGCTTATTCAATACCGCCAGCAGATGGAGACACTGGGGGATAATTTTCTAAGGATTTATACTGATTTTTCCTGTCTGAATTTGTCGCACAGAAAGTTGCAGGCCAAATATGTGTGACATTTCTGCGACTTTAGCTTCTAGAGCATTTTTACAACATTATACATAGGTGCTGAATACATAAAAAGCGACTGTTCAGCGACAGACAAGTCGCATCGGCTGAAAGTAGGCCAGAATGTCAGTCCATGTTGGAGCAGGTTTAGATACAGTCTAAAGCATAGATCTCAAAGTCTGTGCACAGAATTTAGCAAGGGCCTCGCACCTTCTGATGCATCAGGTAGGTGCACAATAGCATAGCCTAACCCTCTGTACTTTGGTCTATATTGATGCGGGACATAGACAGCCAGCTGATGACCAATCCATTAGTGCAATGGATGGCTGGAAGCATTTGTCTTTGCCTTTGCAATACCACAGAAGCAATGCATGGTCAATGTACAGCAATGACACACCTGTGTGAACAGCCAGGAGACCCCCCCCCCCCCCATGTTATGTTACATAGTTACATAGTTAGTACGGTCGAAAAAAGACATATGTCCATCACGTTCAACCAGGGAATTAAGGGGTAGGGGTGTGGCGCGATATTGGGGAAGGGATGAGATTTTATATTTCTTCATAAGCATTAATCTTATTTTGTCAATTAGGAACATTCAGCACCCACCCGCTATCAAGGCAGCTGCCTATCATGTCATGCCCTACCTGCACAGGTGTGCTGGCTACTCAAATGATCCAATTAAGGAGGCCATTTAGTCAGCAGCAGCAGAAGTCCTGTGCCTGGACGCTCCAACAGGGGCCAGACACAAGCAGAAGCAGAAGCAGCAGAAGCAGCAGCAGCACCACCTTTTGTTTATTGGCTGCAGCAGCAGCAAGGCCCACAGGGCTGGCTAGCTGGCTAGCCAGCAAGCAGGTAGCAATGAAAGTAGGAATCTTTCTTTTTAACCCTGTAAGGGGGTGGTGCACTGTACCCGAAGATACTGCCATATCGGGTCAATGCATAGGGCGACGGAAGCAAGCTTCGAAATCGGCCCCCGTTCTCAAAAATCCATTTAATATATGGTCCCCAGATAGGGGACGTATCAGATATTAAACTGATAAGAACAGATACTACACTTGATCTTAGCCAAAAGGCCGAGAAGCGATAACCGTGAAAGGGGCGGGCCCAACAAGGTCCCCTTCATGGGCACTATCACTGCTTGCTGTCAGGGAGGCTGCCAGACAATTTTCCATGCACACTCTGGGCTGGGGGGCAGTCAACCACCAGTACACACAGCAGAACCTAAACCCATACCATTATTGCTAAGCAGCAAGACAGGGGCCCATTGCACTCCCACGGGGCCTTTTTAAATGCAATCCATAACCCGGATTTGCCAGGAACCCTTCTTACTCCTCCTACTTGCATGTGACACTGGGCTTAGGATCTGCATAGGAAACACACACACAAGCACACACCTACCTTTGTTGCCTGCAGATGCCTCCTTGGCTGTCCCCAAACGGTATCAAACCAACACCCACGGGAAGCTGTAAGCATAGAGGACATGCCTGCACCCCATTGGACTTACCTGTGTGGGTTAAATCCGGGTTATTTGACAACCTATGGCGGTGATGGTTCTGCTCAGGCAGAGCAGTGCTGATGCTCCTCATAAAGCTGTCGCTGCTGTGAAGGTTCTAGGTGACATCACAAATCCCTTTGGTTACATACACAACAAAGCTGGGTTGTTGTTGTTTACACTCTGCAAGGCCTGTGGAAGTGAGTGACATCATAGCACTGTAGTTCTGAGGGTTCAAGATGGATGCAACAATCTCCTGTTGCTTCTATGAAGGCCGTAATAGACGACATCACCAAACAGCTCCATAGTCACATACACAGCAAAGGAGAGATGTTGTTTACACCTAGTGATGTCAGTGGTATTGAGTGACATCACAGCACAGTGCTAAGGCTCCTGGGCCTGGACACAGCAGCGGCTGCAATATCTCAACGGAGAATACGTTTATATCTATGTGTGTGTGTGCGCATATATATATATATATATATATATATATATATTTCTCCGCCGAAATCACTTTTAAACCCATTTCCACCTTTTTTTCCCTTCTCTTCCTCTTACTTTTTTTTCACGTTTTTTTACGTTTTTCTCCTTTTCGCCTCTTTTCTGGGCGTATTATTCTTCTTTTTCTTCTTTTTTTTCGTCTAATGCATACCCCATCAGTGCAGCAATGCTTATTCAATACCGCCAGCAGATGGAGACACTGGGGGATAATTTTCTAAGGATTTATACTGATTTTTCCTGTCTGAATTTGTCGCACAGAAAGTTGCAGGCCAAATATGTGTGACATTTCTGCGACTTTAGCTTCTAGAGCATTTTTACAACATTATACATAGGTGCTGAATACATAAAAAGCGACTGTTCAGCGACAGACAAGTCGCATCGGCTGAAAGTAGGCCAGAATGTCAGTCCATGTTGGAGCAGGTTTAGATACAGTCTAAAGCATAGATCTCAAAGTCTGTGCACAGAATTTAGCAAGGGCCTCGCACCTTCTGATGCATCAGGTAGGTGCACAATAGCATAGCCTAACCCTCTGTACTTTGGTCTATATTGATGCGGGACATAGACAGCCAGCTGATGACCAATCCATTAGTGCAATGGATGGCTGGAAGCATTTGTCTTTGCCTTTGCAATACCACAGAAGCAATGCATGGTCAATGTACAGCAATGACACACCTGTGTGAACAGCCAGGAGACCCCCCCCCCCCCCATGTTATGTTACATAGTTACATAGTTAGTACGGTCGAAAAAAGACATATGTCCATCACGTTCAACCAGGGAATTAAGGGGTAGGGGTGTGGCGCGATATTGGGGAAGGGATGAGATTTTATATTTCTTCATAAGCATTAATCTTATTTTGTCAATTAGGAACATTCAGCACCCACCCGCTATCAAGGCAGCTGCCTATCATGTCATGCCCTACCTGCACAGGTGTGCTGGCTACTCAAATGATCCAATTAAGGAGGCCATTTAGTCAGCAGCAGCAGAAGTCCTGTGCCTGGACGCTCCAACAGGGGCCAGACACAAGCAGAAGCAGAAGCAGCAGAAGCAGCAGCAGCACCACCTTTTGTTTATTGGCTGCAGCAGCAGCAAGGCCCACAGGGCTGGCTAGCTGGCTAGCCAGCAAGCAGGTAGCAATGAAAGTAGGAATCTTTCTTTTTAACCCTGTAAGGGGGTGGTGCACTGTACCCGAAGATACTGCCATATCGGGTCAATGCATAGGGCGACGGAAGCAAGCTTCGAAATCGGCCCCCGTTCTCAAAAATCCATTTAATATATGGTCCCCAGATAGGGGACGTATCAGATATTAAACTGATAAGAACAGATACTACACTTGATCTTAGCCAAAAGGCCGAGAAGCGATAACCGTGAAAGGGGCGGGCCCAACAAGGTCCCCTTCATGGGCACTATCACTGCTTGCTGTCAGGGAGGCTGCCAGACAATTTTCCATGCACACTCTGGGCTGGGGGGCAGTCAACCACCAGTACACACAGCAGAACCTAAACCCATACCATTATTGCTAAGCAGCAAGACAGGGGCCCATTGCACTCCCACGGGGCCTTTTTAAATGCAATCCATAACCCGGATTTGCCAGGAACCCTTCTTACTCCTCCTACTTGCATGTGACACTGGGCTTAGGATCTGCATAGGAAACACACACACAAGCACACACCTACCTTTGTTGCCTGCAGATGCCTCCTTGGCTGTCCCCAAACGGTATCAAACCAACACCCACGGGAAGCTGTAAGCATAGAGGACATGCCTGCACCCCATTGGACTTACCTGTGTGGGTTAAATCCGGGTTATTTGACAACCTATGGCGGTGATGGTTCTGCTCAGGCAGAGCAGTGCTGATGCTCCTCATAAAGCTGTCGCTGCTGTGAAGGTTCTAGGTGACATCACAAATCCCTTTGGTTACATACACAACAAAGCTGGGTTGTTGTTGTTTACACTCTGCAAGGCCTGTGGAAGTGAGTGACATCATAGCACTGTAGTTCTGAGGGTTCAAGATGGATGCAACAATCTCCTGTTGCTTCTATGAAGGCCGTAATAGACGACATCACCAAACAGCTCCATAGTCACATACACAGCAAAGGAGAGATGTTGTTTACACCTAGTGATGTCAGTGGTATTGAGTGACATCACAGCACAGTGCTAAGGCTCCTGGGCCTGGACACAGCAGCGGCTGCAATATCTCAACGGAGAATACGTTTATATCTATGTGTGTGTGTGCGCATATATATATATATATATATATATATATATATATATATATATATTCTCCGCCGAAATCACTTTTAAACCCATTTCCACCTTTTTTTCCCTTCTCTTCCTCTTACTTTTTTTTCACGTTTTTTTACGTTTTTCTCCTTTTCGCCTCTTTTCTGGGCGTATTATTCTTCTTTTTCTTCTTTTTTTTCGTCTAATGCATACCCCATCAGTGCAGCAATGCTTATTCAATACCGCCAGCAGATGGAGACACTGGGGGATAATTTTCTAAGGATTTATACTGATTTTTCCTGTCTGAATTTGTCGCACAGAAAGTTGCAGGCCAAATATGTGTGACATTTCTGCGACTTTAGCTTCTAGAGCATTTTTACAACATTATACATAGGTGCTGAATACATAAAAAGCGACTGTTCAGCGACAGACAAGTCGCATCGGCTGAAAGTAGGCCAGAATGTCAGTCCATGTTGGAGCAGGTTTAGATACAGTCTAAAGCATAGATCTCAAAGTCTGTGCACAGAATTTAGCAAGGGCCTCGCACCTTCTGATGCATCAGGTAGGTGCACAATAGCATAGCCTAACCCTCTGTACTTTGGTCTATATTGATGCGGGACATAGACAGCCAGCTGATGACCAATCCATTAGTGCAATGGATGGCTGGAAGCATTTGTCTTTGCCTTTGCAATACCACAGAAGCAATGCATGGTCAATGTACAGCAATGACACACCTGTGTGAACAGCCAGGAGACCCCCCCCCCCCCATGTTATGTTACATAGTTACATAGTTAGTACGGTCGAAAAAAGACATATGTCCATCACGTTCAACCAGGGAATTAAGGGGTAGGGGTGTGGCGCGATATTGGGGAAGGGATGAGATTTTATATTTCTTCATAAGCATTAATCTTATTTTGTCAATTAGGAACATTCAGCACCCACCCGCTATCAAGGCAGCTGCCTATCATGTCATGCCCTACCTGCACAGGTGTGCTGGCTACTCAAATGATCCAATTAAGGAGGCCATTTAGTCAGCAGCAGCAGAAGTCCTGTGCCTGGACGCTCCAACAGGGGCCAGACACAAGCAGAAGCAGAAGCAGCAGAAGCAGCAGCAGCACCACCTTTTGTTTATTGGCTGCAGCAGCAGCAAGGCCCACAGGGCTGGCTAGCTGGCTAGCCAGCAAGCAGGTAGCAATGAAAGTAGGAATCTTTCTTTTTAACCCTGTAAGGGGGTGGTGCACTGTACCCGAAGATACTGCCATATCGGGTCAATGCATAGGGCGACGGAAGCAAGCTTCGAAATCGGCCCCCGTTCTCAAAAATCCATTTAATATATGGTCCCCAGATAGGGGACGTATCAGATATTAAACTGATAAGAACAGATACTACACTTGATCTTAGCCAAAAGGCCGAGAAGCGATAACCGTGAAAGGGGCGGGCCCAACAAGGTCCCCTTCATGGGCACTATCACTGCTTGCTGTCAGGGAGGCTGCCAGACAATTTTCCATGCACACTCTGGGCTGGGGGGCAGTCAACCACCAGTACACACAGCAGAACCTAAACCCATACCATTATTGCTAAGCAGCAAGACAGGGGCCCATTGCACTCCCACGGGGCCTTTTTAAATGCAATCCATAACCCGGATTTGCCAGGAACCCTTCTTACTCCTCCTACTTGCATGTGACACTGGGCTTAGGATCTGCATAGGAAACACACACACAAGCACACACCTACCTTTGTTGCCTGCAGATGCCTCCTTGGCTGTCCCCAAACGGTATCAAACCAACACCCACGGGAAGCTGTAAGCATAGAGGACATGCCTGCACCCCATTGGACTTACCTGTGTGGGTTAAATCCGGGTTATTTGACAACCTATGGCGGTGATGGTTCTGCTCAGGCAGAGCAGTGCTGATGCTCCTCATAAAGCTGTCGCTGCTGTGAAGGTTCTAGGTGACATCACAAATCCCTTTGGTTACATACACAACAAAGCTGGGTTGTTGTTGTTTACACTCTGCAAGGCCTGTGGAAGTGAGTGACATCATAGCACTGTAGTTCTGAGGGTTCAAGATGGATGCAACAATCTCCTGTTGCTTCTATGAAGGCCGTAATAGACGACATCACCAAACAGCTCCATAGTCACATACACAGCAAAGGAGAGATGTTGTTTACACCTAGTGATGTCAGTGGTATTGAGTGACATCACAGCACAGTGCTAAGGCTCCTGGGCCTGGACACAGCAGCGGCTGCAATATCTCAACGGAGAATACGTTTATATCTATGTGTGTGTGTGCGCATATATATATATATATATATATATATATATATATATATATATATATTTCTCCGCCGAAATCACTTTTAAACCCATTTCCACCTTTTTTTCCCTTCTCTTCCTCTTACTTTTTTTTCACGTTTTTTTACGTTTTTCTCCTTTTCGCCTCTTTTCTGGGCGTATTATTCTTCTTTTTCTTCTTTTTTTTCGTCTAATGCATACCCCATCAGTGCAGCAATGCTTATTCAATACCGCCAGCAGATGGAGACACTGGGGGATAATTTTCTAAGGATTTATACTGATTTTTCCTGTCTGAATTTGTCGCACAGAAAGTTGCAGGCCAAATATGTGTGACATTTCTGCGACTTTAGCTTCTAGAGCATTTTTACAACATTATACATAGGTGCTGAATACATAAAAAGCGACTGTTCAGCGACAGACAAGTCGCATCGGCTGAAAGTAGGCCAGAATGTCAGTCCATGTTGGAGCAGGTTTAGATACAGTCTAAAGCATAGATCTCAAAGTCTGTGCACAGAATTTAGCAAGGGCCTCGCACCTTCTGATGCATCAGGTAGGTGCACAATAGCATAGCCTAACCCTCTGTACTTTGGTCTATATTGATGCGGGACATAGACAGCCAGCTGATGACCAATCCATTAGTGCAATGGATGGCTGGAAGCATTTGTCTTTGCCTTTGCAATACCACAGAAGCAATGCATGGTCAATGTACAGCAATGACACACCTGTGTGAACAGCCAGGAGACCCCCCCCCCCCCATGTTATGTTACATAGTTACATAGTTAGTACGGTCGAAAAAAGACATATGTCCATCACGTTCAACCAGGGAATTAAGGGGTAGGGGTGTGGCGCGATATTGGGGAAGGGATGAGATTTTATATTTCTTCATAAGCATTAATCTTATTTTGTCAATTAGGAACATTCAGCACCCACCCGCTATCAAGGCAGCTGCCTATCATGTCATGCCCTACCTGCACAGGTGTGCTGGCTACTCAAATGATCCAATTAAGGAGGCCATTTAGTCAGCAGCAGCAGAAGTCCTGTGCCTGGACGCTCCAACAGGGGCCAGACACAAGCAGAAGCAGAAGCAGCAGAAGCAGCAGCAGCACCACCTTTTGTTTATTGGCTGCAGCAGCAGCAAGGCCCACAGGGCTGGCTAGCTGGCTAGCCAGCAAGCAGGTAGCAATGAAAGTAGGAATCTTTCTTTTTAACCCTGTAAGGGGGTGGTGCACTGTACCCGAAGATACTGCCATATCGGGTCAATGTATAGGGCGACGGAAGCAAGCTTCGAAATCGGCCCCCGTTCTCAAAAATCCATTTAATATATGGTCCCCAGATAGGGGACGTATCAGATATTAAACTGATAAGAACAGATACTACACTTGATCTTAGCCAAAAGGCCGAGAAGCGATAACCGTGAAAGGGGCGGGCCCAACAAGGTCCCCTTCATGGGCACTATCACTGCTTGCTGTCAGGGAGGCTGCCAGACAATTTTCCATGCACACTCTGGGCTGGGGGGCAGTCAACCACCAGTACACACAGCAGAACCTAAACCCATACCATTATTGCTAAGCAGCAAGACAGGGGCCCATTGCACTCCCACGGGGCCTTTTTAAATGCAATCCATAACCCGGATTTGCCAGGAACCCTTCTTACTCCTCCTACTTGCATGTGACACTGGGCTTAGGATCTGCATAGGAAACACACACACAAGCACACACCTACCTTTGTTGCCTGCAGATGCCTCCTTGGCTGTCCCCAAACGGTATCAAACCAACACCCACGGGAAGCTGTAAGCATAGAGGACATGCCTGCACCCCATTGGACTTACCTGTGTGGGTTAAATCCGGGTTATTTGACAACCTATGGCGGTGATGGTTCTGCTCAGGCAGAGCAGTGCTGATGCTCCTCATAAAGCTGTCGCTGCTGTGAAGGTTCTAGGTGACATCACAAATCCCTTTGGTTACATACACAACAAAGCTGGGTTGTTGTTGTTTACACTCTGCAAGGCCTGTGGAAGTGAGTGACATCATAGCACTGTAGTTCTGAGGGTTCAAGATGGATGCAACAATCTCCTGTTGCTTCTATGAAGGCCGTAATAGACGACATCACCAAACAGCTCCATAGTCACATACACAGCAAAGGAGAGATGTTGTTTACACCTAGTGATGTCAGTGGTATTGAGTGACATCACAGCACAGTGCTAAGGCTCCTGGGCCTGGACACAGCAGCGGCTGCAATATCTCAACGGAGAATACGTTTATATCTATGTGTGTGTGTGCGCATATATATATATATATATATATATATATATATATATATATTTCTCCGCCGAAATCACTTTTAAACCCATTTCCACCTTTTTTTCCCTTCTCTTCCTCTTACTTTTTTTTCACGTTTTTTTACGTTTTTCTCCTTTTCGCCTCTTTTCTGGGCGTATTATTCTTCTTTTTCTTCTTTTTTTTCGTCTAATGCATACCCCATCAGTGCAGCAATGCTTATTCAATACCGCCAGCAGATGGAGACACTGGGGGATAATTTTCTAAGGATTTATACTGATTTTTCCTGTCTGAATTTGTCGCACAGAAAGTTGCAGGCCAAATATGTGTGACATTTCTGCGACTTTAGCTTCTAGAGCATTTTTACAACATTATACATAGGTGCTGAATACATAAAAAGCGACTGTTCAGCGACAGACAAGTCGCATCGGCTGAAAGTAGGCCAGAATGTCAGTCCATGTTGGAGCAGGTTTAGATACAGTCTAAAGCATAGATCTCAAAGTCTGTGCACAGAATTTAGCAAGGGCCTCGCACCTTCTGATGCATCAGGTAGGTGCACAATAGCATAGCCTAACCCTCTGTACTTTGGTCTATATTGATGCGGGACATAGACAGCCAGCTGATGACCAATCCATTAGTGCAATGGATGGCTGGAAGCATTTGTCTTTGCCTTTGCAATACCACAGAAGCAATGCATGGTCAATGTACAGCAATGACACACCTGTGTGAACAGCCAGGAGACCCCCCCCCCCCCATGTTATGTTACATAGTTACATAGTTAGTACGGTCGAAAAAAGACATATGTCCATCACGTTCAACCAGGGAATTAAGGGGTAGGGGTGTGGCGCGATATTGGGGAAGGGATGAGATTTTATATTTCTTCATAAGCATTAATCTTATTTTGTCAATTAGGAACATTCAGCACCCACCCGCTATCAAGGCAGCTGCCTATCATGTCATGCCCTACCTGCACAGGTGTGCTGGCTACTCAAATGATCCAATTAAGGAGGCCATTTAGTCAGCAGCAGCAGAAGTCCTGTGCCTGGACGCTCCAACAGGGGCCAGACACAAGCAGAAGCAGAAGCAGCAGAAGCAGCAGCAGCACCACCTTTTGTTTATTGGCTGCAGCAGCAGCAAGGCCCACAGGGCTGGCTAGCTGGCTAGCCAGCAAGCAGGTAGCAATGAAAGTAGGAATCTTTCTTTTTAACCCTGTAAGGGGGTGGTGCACTGTACCCGAAGATACTGCCATATCGGGTCAATGCATAGGGCGACGGAAGCAAGCTTCGAAATCGGCCCCCGTTCTCAAAAATCCATTTAATATATGGTCCCCAGATAGGGGACGTATCAGATATTAAACTGATAAGAACAGATACTACACTTGATCTTAGCCAAAAGGCCGAGAAGCGATAACCGTGAAAGGGGCGGGCCCAACAAGGTCCCCTTCATGGGCACTATCACTGCTTGCTGTCAGGGAGGCTGCCAGACAATTTTCCATGCACACTCTGGGCTGGGGGGCAGTCAACCACCAGTACACACAGCAGAACCTAAACCCATACCATTATTGCTAAGCAGCAAGACAGGGGCCCATTGCACTCCCACGGGGCCTTTTTAAATGCAATCCATAACCCGGATTTGCCAGGAACCCTTCTTACTCCTCCTACTTGCATGTGACACTGGGCTTAGGATCTGCATAGGAAACACACACACAAGCACACACCTTACCTTTGTTGCCTGCAGATGCCTCCTTGGCTGTCCCCAAACGGTATCAAACCAACACCCACGGGAAGCTGTAAGCATAGAGGACATGCCTGCACCCCATTGGACTTACCTGTGTGGGTTAAATCCGGGTTATTTGACAACCTATGGCGGTGATGGTTCTGCTCAGGCAGAGCAGTGCTGATGCTCCTCATAAAGCTGTCGCTGCTGTGAAGGTTCTAGGTGACATCACAAATCCCTTTGGTTACATACACAACAAAGCTGGGTTGTTGTTGTTTACACTCTGCAAGGCCTGTGGAAGTGAGTGACATCATAGCACTGTAGTTCTGAGGGTTCAAGATGGATGCAACAATCTCCTGTTGCTTCTATGAAGGCCGTAATAGACGACATCACCAAACAGCTCCATAGTCACATACACAGCAAAGGAGAGATGTTGTTTACACCTAGTGATGTCAGTGGTATTGAGTGACATCACAGCACAGTGCTAAGGCTCCTGGGCCTGGACACAGCAGCGGCTGCAATATCTCAACGGAGAATACGTTTATATCTATGTGTGTGTGTGCGCATATATATATATATATATATATATATATATATATATATATATATATTCTCCGCCGAAATCACTTTTAAACCCATTTCCACCTTTTTTTCCCTTCTCTTCCTCTTACTTTTTTTTCACGTTTTTTTACGTTTTTCTCCTTTTCGCCTCTTTTCTGGGCGTATTATTCTTCTTTTTCTTCTTTTTTTTCGTCTAATGCATACCCCATCAGTGCAGCAATGCTTATTCAATACCGCCAGCAGATGGAGACACTGGGGGATAATTTTCTAAGGATTTATACTGATTTTTCCTGTCTGAATTTGTCGCACAGAAAGTTGCAGGCCAAATATGTGTGACATTTCTGCGACTTTAGCTTCTAGAGCATTTTTACAACATTATACATAGGTGCTGAATACATAAAAAGCGACTGTTCAGCGACAGACAAGTCGCATCGGCTGAAAGTAGGCCAGAATGTCAGTCCATGTTGGAGCAGGTTTAGATACAGTCTAAAGCATAGATCTCAAAGTCTGTGCACAGAATTTAGCAAGGGCCTCGCACCTTCTGATGCATCAGGTAGGTGCACAATAGCATAGCCTAACCCTCTGTACTTTGGTCTATATTGATGCGGGACATAGACAGCCAGCTGATGACCAATCCATTAGTGCAATGGATGGCTGGAAGCATTTGTCTTTGCCTTTGCAATACCACAGAAGCAATGCATGGTCAATGTACAGCAATGACACACCTGTGTGAACAGCCAGGAGACCCCCCCCCCCCATGTTATGTTACATAGTTACATAGTTAGTACGGTCGAAAAAAGACATATGTCCATCACGTTCAACCAGGGAATTAAGGGGTAGGGGTGTGGCGCGATATTGGGGAAGGGATGAGATTTTATATTTCTTCATAAGCATTAATCTTATTTTGTCAATTAGGAACATTCAGCACCCACCCGCTATCAAGGCAGCTGCCTATCATGTCATGCCCTACCTGCACAGGTGTGCTGGCTACTCAAATGATCCAATTAAGGAGGCCATTTAGTCAGCAGCAGCAGAAGTCCTGTGCCTGGACGCTCCAACAGGGGCCAGACACAAGCAGAAGCAGAAGCAGCAGAAGCAGCAGCAGCACCACCTTTTGTTTATTGGCTGCAGCAGCAGCAAGGCCCACAGGGCTGGCTAGCTGGCTAGCCAGCAAGCAGGTAGCAATGAAAGTAGGAATCTTTCTTTTTAACCCTGTAAGGGGGTGGTGCACTGTACCCGAAGATACTGCCATATCGGGTCAATGCATAGTGCGACGGAAGCAAGCTTCGAAATCGGCCCCCGTTCTCAAAAATCCATTTAATATATGGTCCCCAGATAGGGGACGTATCAGATATTAAACTGATAAGAACAGATACTACACTTGATCTTAGCCAAAAGGCCGAGAAGCGATAACCGTGAAAGGGGCGGGCCCAACAAGGTCCCCTTCATGGGCACTATCACTGCTTGCTGTCAGGGAGGCTGCCAGACAATTTTCCATGCACACTCTGGGCTTGGGGGGCAGTCAACCACCAGTACACACAGCAGAACCTAAACCCATACCATTATTGCTAAGCAGCAAGACAGGGGCCCATTGCACTCCCACGGGGCCTTTTTAAATGCAATCCATAACCCGGATTTGCCAGGAACCCTTCTTACTCCTCCTACTTGCATGTGACACTGGGCTTAGGATCTGCATAGGAAACACACACACAAGCACACACCTACCTTTGTTGCCTGCAGATGCCTCCTTGGCTGTCCCCAAACGGTATCAAACCAACACCCACGGGAAGCTGTAAGCATAGAGGACATGCCTGCACCCCATTGGACTTACCTGTGTGGGTTAAATCCGGGTTATTTGACAACCTATGGCGGTGATGGTTCTGCTCAGGCAGAGCAGTGCTGATGCTCCTCATAAAGCTGTCGCTGCTGTGAAGGTTCTAGGTGACATCACAAATCCCTTTGGTTACATACACAACAAAGCTGGGTTGTTGTTGTTTACACTCTGCAAGGCCTGTGGAAGTGAGTGACATCATAGCACTGTAGTTCTGAGGGTTCAAGATGGATGCAACAATCTCCTGTTGCTTCTATGAAGGCCGTAATAGACGACATCACCAAACAGCTCCATAGTCACATACACAGCAAAGGAGAGATGTTGTTTACACCTAGTGATGTCAGTGGTATTGAGTGACATCACAGCACAGTGCTAAGGCTCCTGGGCCTGGACACAGCAGCGGCTGCAATATCTCAACGGAGAATACGTTTATATCTATGTGTGTGTGTGCGCATATATATATATATATATATATATATATATATATATATATATATATTTCTCCGCCGAAATCACTTTTAAACCCATTTCCACCTTTTTTTCCCTTCTCTTCCTCTTACTTTTTTTTCACGTTTTTTTACGTTTTTCTCCTTTTCGCCTCTTTTCTGGGCGTATTATTCTTCTTTTTCTTCTTTTTTTTCGTCTAATGCATACCCCATCAGTGCAGCAATGCTTATTCAATACCGCCAGCAGATGGAGACACTGGGGGATAATTTTCTAAGGATTTATACTGATTTTTCCTGTCTGAATTTGTCGCACAGAAAGTTGCAGGCCAAATATGTGTGACATTTCTGCGACTTTAGCTTCTAGAGCATTTTTACAACATTATACATAGGTGCTGAATACATAAAAAGCGACTGTTCAGCGACAGACAAGTCGCATCGGCTGAAAGTAGGCCAGAATGTCAGTCCATGTTGGAGCAGGTTTAGATACAGTCTAAAGCATAGATCTCAAAGTCTGTGCACAGAATTTAGCAAGGGCCTCGCACCTTCTGATGCATCAGGTAGGTGCACAATAGCATAGCCTAACCCTCTGTACTTTGGTCTATATTGATGCGGGACATAGACAGCCAGCTGATGACCAATCCATTAGTGCAATGGATGGCTGGAAGCATTTGTCTTTGCCTTTGCAATACCACAGAAGCAATGCATGGTCAATGTACAGCAATGACACACCTGTGTGAACAGCCAGGAGACCCCCCCCCCCCCCATGTTATGTTACATAGTTACATAGTTAGTACGGTCGAAAAAAGACATATGTCCATCACGTTCAACCAGGGAATTAAGGGGTAGGGGTGTGGCGCGATATTGGGGAAGGGATGAGATTTTATATTTCTTCATAAGCATTAATCTTATTTTGTCAATTAGGAACATTCAGCACCCACCCGCTATCAAGGCAGCTGCCTATCATGTCATGCCCTACCTGCACAGGTGTGCTGGCTACTCAAATGATCCAATTAAGGAGGCCATTTAGTCAGCAGCAGCAGAAGTCCTGTGCCTGGACGCTCCAACAGGGGCCAGACACAAGCAGAAGCAGAAGCAGCAGAAGCAGCAGCAGCACCACCTTTTGTTTATTGGCTGCAGCAGCAGCAAGGCCCACAGGGCTGGCTAGCTGGCTAGCCAGCAAGCAGGTAGCAATGAAAGTAGGAATCTTTCTTTTTAACCCTGTAAGGGGGTGGTGCACTGTACCCGAAGATACTGCCATATCGGGTCAATGCATAGGGCGACGGAAGCAAGCTTCGAAATCGGCCCCCGTTCTCAAAAATCCATTTAATATATGGTCCCCAGATAGGGGACGTATCAGATATTAAACTGATAAGAACAGATACTACACTTGATCTTAGCCAAAAGGCCGAGAAGCGATAACCGTGAAAGGGGCGGGCCCAACAAGGTCCCCTTCATGGGCACTATCACTGCTTGCTGTCAGGGAGGCTGCCAGACAATTTTCCATGCACACTCTGGGCTGGGGGGCAGTCAACCACCAGTACACACAGCAGAACCTAAACCCATACCATTATTGCTAAGCAGCAAGACAGGGGCCCATTGCACTCCCACGGGGCCTTTTTAAATGCAATCCATAACCCGGATTTGCCAGGAACCCTTCTTACTCCTCCTACTTGCATGTGACACTGGGCTTAGGATCTGCATAGGAAACACACACACAAGCACACACCTACCTTTGTTGCCTGCAGATGCCTCCTTGGCTGTCCCCAAACGGTATCAAACCAACACCCACGGGAAGCTGTAAGCATAGAGGACATGCCTGCACCCCATTGGACTTACCTGTGTGGGTTAAATCCGGGTTATTTGACAACCTATGGCGGTGATGGTTCTGCTCAGGCAGAGCAGTGCTGATGCTCCTCATAAAGCTGTCGCTGCTGTGAAGGTTCTAGGTGACATCACAAATCCCTTTGGTTACATACACAACAAAGCTGGGTTGTTGTTGTTTACACTCTGCAAGGCCTGTGGAAGTGAGTGACATCATAGCACTGTAGTTCTGAGGGTTCAAGATGGATGCAACAATCTCCTGTTGCTTCTATGAAGGCCGTAATAGACGACATCACCAAACAGCTCCATAGTCACATACACAGCAAAGGAGAGATGTTGTTTACACCTAGTGATGTCAGTGGTATTGAGTGACATCACAGCACAGTGCTAAGGCTCCTGGGCCTGGACACAGCAGCGGCTGCAATATCTCAACGGAGAATACGTTTATATCTATGTGTGTGTGTGCGCATATATATATATATATATATATATATATATATATATATATATATTTCTCCGCCGAAATCACTTTTAAACCCATTTCCACCTTTTTTTCCCTTCTCTTCCTCTTACTTTTTTTTCACGTTTTTTTACGTTTTTCTCCTTTTCGCCTCTTTTCTGGGCGTATTATTCTTCTTTTTCTTCTTTTTTTTCGTCTAATGCATACCCCATCAGTGCAGCAATGCTTATTCAATACCGCCAGCAGATGGAGACACTGGGGGATAATTTTCTAAGGATTTATACTGATTTTTCCTGTCTGAATTTGTCGCACAGAAAGTTGCAGGCCAAATATGTGTGACATTTCTGCGACTTTAGCTTCTAGAGCATTTTTACAACATTATACATAGGTGCTGAATACATAAAAAGCGACTGTTCAGCGACAGACAAGTCGCATCGGCTGAAAGTAGGCCAGAATGTCAGTCCATGTTGGAGCAGGTTTAGATACAGTCTAAAGCATAGATCTCAAAGTCTGTGCACAGAATTTAGCAAGGGCCTCGCACCTTCTGATGCATCAGGTAGGTGCACAATAGCATAGCCTAACCCTCTGTACTTTGGTCTATATTGATGCGGGACATAGACAGCCAGCTGATGACCAATCCATTAGTGCAATGGATGGCTGGAAGCATTTGTCTTTGCCTTTGCAATACCACAGAAGCAATGCATGGTCAATGTACAGCAATGACACACCTGTGTGAACAGCCAGGAGACCCCCCCCCCCCCCATGTTATGTTACATAGTTACATAGTTAGTACGGTCGAAAAAAGACATATGTCCATCACGTTCAACCAGGGAATTAAGGGGTAGGGGTGTGGCGCGATATTGGGGAAGGGATGAGATTTTATATTTCTTCATAAGCATTAATCTTATTTTGTCAATTAGGAACATTCAGCACCCACCCGCTATCAAGGCAGCTGCCTATCATGTCATGCCCTACCTGCACAGGTGTGCTGGCTACTCAAATGATCCAATTAAGGAGGCCATTTAGTCAGCAGCAGCAGAAGTCCTGTGCCTGGACGCTCCAACAGGGGCCAGACACAAGCAGAAGCAGAAGCAGCAGAAGCAGCAGCAGCACCACCTTTTGTTTATTGGCTGCAGCAGCAGCAAGGCCCACAGGGCTGGCTAGCTGGCTAGCCAGCAAGCAGGTAGCAATGAAAGTAGGAATCTTTCTTTTTAACCCTGTAAGGGGGTGGTGCACTGTACCCGAAGATACTGCCATATCGGGTCAATGCATAGGGCGACGGAAGCAAGCTTCGAAATCGGCCCCCGTTCTCAAAAATCCATTTAATATATGGTCCCCAGATAGGGGACGTATCAGATATTAAACTGATAAGAACAGATACTACACTTGATCTTAGCCAAAAGGCCGAGAAGCGATAACCGTGAAAGGGGCGGGCCCAACAAGGTCCCCTTCATGGGCACTATCACTGCTTGCTGTCAGGGAGGCTGCCAGACAATTTTCCATGCACACTCTGGGCTGGGGGGCAGTCAACCACCAGTACACACAGCAGAACCTAAACCCATACCATTATTGCTAAGCAGCAAGACAGGGGCCCATTGCACTCCCACGGGGCCTTTTTAAATGCAATCCATAACCCGGATTTGCCAGGAACCCTTCTTACTCCTCCTACTTGCATGTGACACTGGGCTTAGGATCTGCATAGGAAACACACACACAAGCACACACCTACCTTTGTTGCCTGCAGATGCCTCCTTGGCTGTCCCCAAACGGTATCAAACCAACACCCACGGGAAGCTGTAAGCATAGAGGACATGCCTGCACCCCATTGGACTTACCTGTGTGGGTTAAATCCGGGTTATTTGACAACCTATGGCGGTGATGGTTCTGCTCAGGCAGAGCAGTGCTGATGCTCCTCATAAAGCTGTCGCTGCTGTGAAGGTTCTAGGTGACATCACAAATCCCTTTGGTTACATACACAACAAAGCTGGGTTGTTGTTGTTTACACTCTGCAAGGCCTGTGGAAGTGAGTGACATCATAGCACTGTAGTTCTGAGGGTTCAAGATGGATGCAACAATCTCCTGTTGCTTCTATGAAGGCCGTAATAGACGACATCACCAAACAGCTCCATAGTCACATACACAGCAAAGGAGAGATGTTGTTTACACCTAGTGATGTCAGTGGTATTGAGTGACATCACAGCACAGTGCTAAGGCTCCTGGGCCTGGACACAGCAGCGGCTGCAATATCTCAACGGAGAATACGTTTATATCTATGTGTGTGTGTGCGCATATATATATATATATATATATATATATATATATATATATATATATTTCTCCGCCGAAATCACTTTTAAACCCATTTCCACCTTTTTTTCCCTTCTCTTCCTCTTACTTTTTTTTCACGTTTTTTTACGTTTTTCTCCTTTTCGCCTCTTTTCTGGGCGTATTATTCTTCTTTTTCTTCTTTTTTTTCGTCTAATGCATACCCCATCAGTGCAGCAATGCTTATTCAATACCGCCAGCAGATGGAGACACTGGGGGATAATTTTCTAAGGATTTATACTGATTTTTCCTGTCTGAATTTGTCGCACAGAAAGTTGCAGGCCAAATATGTGTGACATTTCTGCGACTTTAGCTTCTAGAGCATTTTTACAACATTATACATAGGTGCTGAATACATAAAAAGCGACTGTTCAGCGACAGACAAGTCGCATCGGCTGAAAGTAGGCCAGAATGTCAGTCCATGTTGGAGCAGGTTTAGATACAGTCTAAAGCATAGATCTCAAAGTCTGTGCACAGAATTTAGCAAGGGCCTCGCACCTTCTGATGCATCAGGTAGGTGCACAATAGCATAGCCTAACCCTCTGTACTTTGGTCTATATTGATGCGGGACATAGACAGCCAGCTGATGACCAATCCATTAGTGCAATGGATGGCTGGAAGCATTTGTCTTTGCCTTTGCAATACCACAGAAGCAATGCATGGTCAATGTACAGCAATGACACACCTGTGTGAACAGCCAGGAGACCCCCCCCCCCCCATGTTATGTTACATAGTTACATAGTTAGTACGGTCGAAAAAAGACATATGTCCATCACGTTCAACCAGGGAATTAAGGGGTAGGGGTGTGGCGCGATATTGGGGAAGGGATGAGATTTTATATTTCTTCATAAGCATTAATCTTATTTTGTCAATTAGGAACATTCAGCACCCACCCGCTATCAAGGCAGCTGCCTATCATGTCATGCCCTACCTGCACAGGTGTGCTGGCTACTCAAATGATCCAATTAAGGAGGCCATTTAGTCAGCAGCAGCAGAAGTCCTGTGCCTGGACGCTCCAACAGGGGCCAGACACAAGCAGAAGCAGAAGCAGCAGAAGCAGCAGCAGCACCACCTTTTGTTTATTGGCTGCAGCAGCAGCAAGGCCCACAGGGCTGGCTAGCTGGCTAGCCAGCAAGCAGGTAGCAATGAAAGTAGGAATCTTTCTTTTTAACCCTGTAAGGGGGTGGTGCACTGTACCCGAAGATACTGCCATATCGGGTCAATGCATAGGGCGACGGAAGCAAGCTTCGAAATCGGCCCCCGTTCTCAAAAATCCATTTAATATATGGTCCCCAGATAGGGGACGTATCAGATATTAAACTGATAAGAACAGATACTACACTTGATCTTAGCCAAAAGGCCGAGAAGCGATAACCGTGAAAGGGGCGGGCCCAACAAGGTCCCCTTCATGGGCACTATCACTGCTTGCTGTCAGGGAGGCTGCCAGACAATTTTCCATGCACACTCTGGGCTGGGGGGCAGTCAACCACCAGTACACACAGCAGAACCTAAACCCATACCATTATTGCTAAGCAGCAAGACAGGGGCCCATTGCACTCCCACGGGGCCTTTTTAAATGCAATCCATAACCCGGATTTGCCAGGAACCCTTCTTACTCCTCCTACTTGCATGTGACACTGGGCTTAGGATCTGCATAGGAAACACACACACAAGCACACACCTACCTTTGTTGCCTGCAGATGCCTCCTTGGCTGTCCCCAAACGGTATCAAACCAACACCCACGGGAAGCTGTAAGCATAGAGGACATGCCTGCACCCCATTGGACTTACCTGTGTGGGTTAAATCCGGGTTATTTGACAACCTATGGCGGTGATGGTTCTGCTCAGGCAGAGCAGTGCTGATGCTCCTCATAAAGCTGTCGCTGCTGTGAAGGTTCTAGGTGACATCACAAATCCCTTTGGTTACATACACAACAAAGCTGGGTTGTTGTTGTTTACACTCTGCAAGGCCTGTGGAAGTGAGTGACATCATAGCACTGTAGTTCTGAGGGTTCAAGATGGATGCAACAATCTCCTGTTGCTTCTATGAAGGCCGTAATAGACGACATCACCAAACAGCTCCATAGTCACATACACAGCAAAGGAGAGATGTTGTTTACACCTAGTGATGTCAGTGGTATTGAGTGACATCACAGCACAGTGCTAAGGCTCCTGGGCCTGGACACAGCAGCGGCTGCAATATCTCAACGGAGAATACGTTTATATCTATGTGTGTGTGTGCGCATATATATATATATATATATATATATATATATATATATATATATATATATATTTCTCCGCCGAAATCACTTTTAAACCCATTTCCACCTTTTTTTCCCTTCTCTTCCTCTTACTTTTTTTTCACGTTTTTTTACGTTTTTCTCCTTTTCGCCTCTTTTCTGGGCGTATTATTCTTCTTTTTCTTCTTTTTTTTCGTCTAATGCATACCCCATCAGTGCAGCAATGCTTATTCAATACCGCCAGCAGATGGAGACACTGGGGGATAATTTTCTAAGGATTTATACTGATTTTTCCTGTCTGAATTTGTCGCACAGAAAGTTGCAGGCCAAATATGTGTGACATTTCTGCGACTTTAGCTTCTAGAGCATTTTTACAACATTATACATAGGTGCTGAATACATAAAAAGCGACTGTTCAGCGACAGACAAGTCGCATCGGCTGAAAGTAGGCCAGAATGTCAGTCCATGTTGGAGCAGGTTTAGATACAGTCTAAAGCATAGATCTCAAAGTCTGTGCACAGAATTTAGCAAGGGCCTCGCACCTTCTGATGCATCAGGTAGGTGCACAATAGCATAGCCTAACCCTCTGTACTTTGGTCTATATTGATGCGGGACATAGACAGCCAGCTGATGACCAATCCATTAGTGCAATGGATGGCTGGAAGCATTTGTCTTTGCCTTTGCAATACCACAGAAGCAATGCATGGTCAATGTACAGCAATGACACACCTGTGTGAACAGCCAGGAGACCCCCCCCCCCCCCATGTTATGTTACATAGTTACATAGTTAGTACGGTCGAAAAAAGACATATGTCCATCACGTTCAACCAGGGAATTAAGGGGTAGGGGTGTGGCGCGATATTGGGGAAGGGATGAGATTTTATATTTCTTCATAAGCATTAATCTTATTTTGTCAATTAGGAACATTCAGCACCCACCCGCTATCAAGGCAGCTGCCTATCATGTCATGCCCTACCTGCACAGGTGTGCTGGCTACTCAAATGATCCAATTAAGGAGGCCATTTAGTCAGCAGCAGCAGAAGTCCTGTGCCTGGACGCTCCAACAGGGGCCAGACACAAGCAGAAGCAGAAGCAGCAGAAGCAGCAGCAGCACCACCTTTTGTTTATTGGCTGCAGCAGCAGCAAGGCCCACAGGGCTGGCTAGCTGGCTAGCCAGCAAGCAGGTAGCAATGAAAGTAGGAATCTTTCTTTTTAACCCTGTAAGGGGGTGGTGCACTGTACCCGAAGATACTGCCATATCGGGTCAATGCATAGGGCGACGGAAGCAAGCTTCGAAATCGGCCCCCGTTCTCAAAAATCCATTTAATATATGGTCCCCAGATAGGGGACGTATCAGATATTAAACTGATAAGAACAGATACTACACTTGATCTTAGCCAAAAGGCCGAGAAGCGATAACCGTGAAAGGGGCGGGCCCAACAAGGTCCCCTTCATGGGCACTATCACTGCTTGCTGTCAGGGAGGCTGCCAGACAATTTTCCATGCACACTCTGGGCTGGGGGGCAGTCAACCACCAGTACACACAGCAGAACCTAAACCCATACCATTATTGCTAAGCAGCAAGACAGGGGCCCATTGCACTCCCACGGGGCCTTTTTAAATGCAATCCATAACCCGGATTTGCCAGGAACCCTTCTTACTCCTCCTACTTGCATGTGACACTGGGCTTAGGATCTGCATAGGAAACACACACACAAGCACACACCTACCTTTGTTGCCTGCAGATGCCTCCTTGGCTGTCCCCAAACGGTATCAAACCAACACCCACGGGAAGCTGTAAGCATAGAGGACATGCCTGCACCCCATTGGACTTACCTGTGTGGGTTAAATCCGGGTTATTTGACAACCTATGGCGGTGATGGTTCTGCTCAGGCAGAGCAGTGCTGATGCTCCTCATAAAGCTGTCGCTGCTGTGAAGGTTCTAGGTGACATCACAAATCCCTTTGGTTACATACACAACAAAGCTGGGTTGTTGTTGTTTACACTCTGCAAGGCCTGTGGAAGTGAGTGACATCATAGCACTGTAGTTCTGAGGGTTCAAGATGGATGCAACAATCTCCTGTTGCTTCTATGAAGGCCGTAATAGACGACATCACCAAACAGCTCCATAGTCACATACACAGCAAAGGAGAGATGTTGTTTACACCTAGTGATGTCAGTGGTATTGAGTGACATCACAGCACAGTGCTAAGGCTCCTGGGCCTGGACACAGCAGCGGCTGCAATATCTCAACGGAGAATACGTTTATATCTATGTGTGTGTGTGCGCATATATATATATATATATATATATATATATATATATATATATATATATTCTCCGCCGAAATCACTTTTAAACCCATTTCCACCTTTTTTTCCCTTCTCTTCCTCTTACTTTTTTTTCACGTTTTTTTTACGTTTTTCTCCTTTTCGCCTCTTTTCTGGGCGTATTATTCTTCTTTTTCTTCTTTTTTTTCGTCTAATGCATACCCCATCAGTGCAGCAATGCTTATTCAATACCGCCAGCAGATGGAGACACTGGGGGATAATTTTCTAAGGATTTATACTGATTTTTCCTGTCTGAATTTGTCGCACAGAAAGTTGCAGGCCAAATATGTGTGACATTTCTGCGACTTTAGCTTCTAGAGCATTTTTACAACATTATACATAGGTGCTGAATACATAAAAAGCGACTGTTCAGCGACAGACAAGTCGCATCGGCTGAAAGTAGGCCAGAATGTCAGTCCATGTTGGAGCAGGTTTAGATACAGTCTAAAGCATAGATCTCAAAGTCTGTGCACAGAATTTAGCAAGGGCCTCGCACCTTCTGATGCATCAGGTAGGTGCACAATAGCATAGCCTAACCCTCTGTACTTTGGTCTATATTGATGCGGGACATAGACAGCCAGCTGATGACCAATCCATTAGTGCAATGGATGGCTGGAAGCATTTGTCTTTGCCTTTGCAATACCACAGAAGCAATGCATGGTCAATGTACAGCAATGACACACCTGTGTGAACAGCCAGGAGACCCCCCCCCCCCCATGTTATGTTACATAGTTACATAGTTAGTACGGTCGAAAAAAGACATATGTCCATCACGTTCAACCAGGGAATTAAGGGGTAGGGGTGTGGCGCGATATTGGGGAAGGGATGAGATTTTATATTTCTTCATAAGCATTAATCTTATTTTGTCAATTAGGAACATTCAGCACCCACCCGCTATCAAGGCAGCTGCCTATCATGTCATGCCCTACCTGCACAGGTGTGCTGGCTACTCAAATGATCCAATTAAGGAGGCCATTTAGTCAGCAGCAGCAGAAGTCCTGTGCCTGGACGCTCCAACAGGGGCCAGACACAAGCAGAAGCAGAAGCAGCAGAAGCAGCAGCAGCACCACCTTTTGTTTATTGGCTGCAGCAGCAGCAAGGCCCACAGGGCTGGCTAGCTGGCTAGCCAGCAAGCAGGTAGCAATGAAAGTAGGAATCTTTCTTTTTAACCCTGTAAGGGGGTGGTGCACTGTACCCGAAGATACTGCCATATCGGGTCAATGCATAGGGCGACGGAAGCAAGCTTCGAAATCGGCCCCCGTTCTCAAAAATCCATTTAATATATGGTCCCCAGATAGGGGACGTATCAGATATTAAACTGATAAGAACAGATACTACACTTGATCTTAGCCAAAAGGCCGAGAAGCGATAACCGTGAAAGGGGCGGGCCCAACAAGGTCCCCTTCATGGGCACTATCACTGCTTGCTGTCAGGGAGGCTGCCAGACAATTTTCCATGCACACTCTGGGCTGGGGGGCAGTCAACCACCAGTACACACAGCAGAACCTAAACCCATACCATTATTGCTAAGCAGCAAGACAGGGGCCCATTGCACTCCCACGGGGCCTTTTTAAATGCAATCCATAACCCGGATTTGCCAGGAACCCTTCTTACTCCTCCTACTTGCATGTGACACTGGGCTTAGGATCTGCATAGGAAACACACACACAAGCACACACCTACCTTTGTTGCCTGCAGATGCCTCCTTGGCTGTCCCCAAACGGTATCAAACCAACACCCACGGGAAGCTGTAAGCATAGAGGACATGCCTGCACCCCATTGGACTTACCTGTGTGGGTTAAATCCGGGTTATTTGACAACCTATGGCGGTGATGGTTCTGCTCAGGCAGAGCAGTGCTGATGCTCCTCATAAAGCTGTCGCTGCTGTGAAGGTTCTAGGTGACATCACAAATCCCTTTGGTTACATACACAACAAAGCTGGGTTGTTGTTGTTTACACTCTGCAAGGCCTGTGGAAGTGAGTGACATCATAGCACTGTAGTTCTGAGGGTTCAAGATGGATGCAACAATCTCCTGTTGCTTCTATGAAGGCCGTAATAGACGACATCACCAAACAGCTCCATAGTCACATACACAGCAAAGGAGAGATGTTGTTTACACCTAGTGATGTCAGTGGTATTGAGTGACATCACAGCACAGTGCTAAGGCTCCTGGGCCTGGACACAGCAGCGGCTGCAATATCTCAACGGAGAATACGTTTATATCTATGTGTGTGTGTGCGCATATATATATATATATATATATATATATATATATATATATATATATATTCTCCGCCGAAATCACTTTTAAACCCATTTCCACCTTTTTTTCCCTTCTCTTCCTCTTACTTTTTTTTCACGTTTTTTTACGTTTTTCTCCTTTTCGCCTCTTTTCTGGGCGTATTATTCTTCTTTTTCTTCTTTTTTTTCGTCTAATGCATACCCCATCAGTGCAGCAATGCTTATTCAATACCGCCAGCAGATGGAGACACTGGGGGATAATTTTCTAAGGATTTATACTGATTTTTCCTGTCTGAATTTGTCGCACAGAAAGTTGCAGGCCAAATATGTGTGACATTTCTGCGACTTTAGCTTCTAGAGCATTTTTACAACATTATACATAGGTGCTGAATACATAAAAAGCGACTGTTCAGCGACAGACAAGTCGCATCGGCTGAAAGTAGGCCAGAATGTCAGTCCATGTTGGAGCAGGTTTAGATACAGTCTAAAGCATAGATCTCAAAGTCTGTGCACAGAATTTAGCAAGGGCCTCGCACCTTCTGATGCATCAGGTAGGTGCACAATAGCATAGCCTAACCCTCTGTACTTTGGTCTATATTGATGCGGGACATAGACAGCCAGCTGATGACCAATCCATTAGTGCAATGGATGGCTGGAAGCATTTGTCTTTGCCTTTGCAATACCACAGAAGCAATGCATGGTCAATGTACAGCAATGACACACCTGTGTGAACAGCCAGGAGACCCCCCCCCCCCCCCATGTTATGTTACATAGTTACATAGTTAGTACGGTCGAAAAAAGACATATGTCCATCACGTTCAACCAGGGAATTAAGGGGTAGGGGTGTGGCGCGATATTGGGGAAGGGATGAGATTTTATATTTCTTCATAAGCATTAATCTTATTTTGTCAATTAGGAACATTCAGCACCCACCCGCTATCAAGGCAGCTGCCTATCATGTCATGCCCTACCTGCACAGGTGTGCTGGCTACTCAAATGATCCAATTAAGGAGGCCATTTAGTCAGCAGCAGCAGAAGTCCTGTGCCTGGACGCTCCAACAGGGGCCAGACACAAGCAGAAGCAGAAGCAGCAGAAGCAGCAGCAGCACCACCTTTTGTTTATTGGCTGCAGCAGCAGCAAGGCCCACAGGGCTGGCTAGCTGGCTAGCCAGCAAGCAGGTAGCAATGAAAGTAGGAATCTTTCTTTTTAACCCTGTAAGGGGGTGGTGCACTGTACCCGAAGATACTGCCATATCGGGTCAATGCATAGGGCGACGGAAGCAAGCTTCGAAATCGGCCCCCGTTCTCAAAAATCCATTTAATATATGGTCCCCAGATAGGGGACGTATCAGATATTAAACTGATAAGAACAGATACTACACTTGATCTTAGCCAAAAGGCCGAGAAGCGATAACCGTGAAAGGGGCGGGCCCAACAAGGTCCCCTTCATGGGCACTATCACTGCTTGCTGTCAGGGAGGCTGCCAGACAATTTTCCATGCACACTCTGGGCTGGGGGGCAGTCAACCACCAGTACACACAGCAGAACCTAAACCCATACCATTATTGCTAAGCAGCAAGACAGGGGCCCATTGCACTCCCACGGGGCCTTTTTAAATGCAATCCATAACCCGGATTTGCCAGGAACCCTTCTTACTCCTCCTACTTGCATGTGACACTGGGCTTAGGATCTGCATAGGAAACACACACACAAGCACACACCTACCTTTGTTGCCTGCAGATGCCTCCTTGGCTGTCCCCAAACGGTATCAAACCAACACCCACGGGAAGCTGTAAGCATAGAGGACATGCCTGCACCCCATTGGACTTACCTGTGTGGGTTAAATCCGGGTTATTTGACAACCTATGGCGGTGATGGTTCTGCTCAGGCAGAGCAGTGCTGATGCTCCTCATAAAGCTGTCGCTGCTGTGAAGGTTCTAGGTGACATCACAAATCCCTTTGGTTACATACACAACAAAGCTGGGTTGTTGTTGTTTACACTCTGCAAGGCCTGTGGAAGTGAGTGACATCATAGCACTGTAGTTCTGAGGGTTCAAGATGGATGCAACAATCTCCTGTTGCTTCTATGAAGGCCGTAATAGACGACATCACCAAACAGCTCCATAGTCACATACACAGCAAAGGAGAGATGTTGTTTACACCTAGTGATGTCAGTGGTATTGAGTGACATCACAGCACAGTGCTAAGGCTCCTGGGCCTGGACACAGCAGCGGCTGCAATATCTCAACGGAGAATACGTTTATATCTATGTGTGTGTGTGCGCATATATATATATATATATATATATATATATATATATATATATATATATTTCTCCGCCGAAATCACTTTTAAACCCATTTCCACCTTTTTTTCCCTTCTCTTCCTCTTACTTTTTTTTCACGTTTTTTTACGTTTTTCTCCTTTTCGCCTCTTTTCTGGGCGTATTATTCTTCTTTTTCTTCTTTTTTTTCGTCTAATGCATACCCCATCAGTGCAGCAATGCTTATTCAATACCGCCAGCAGATGGAGACACTGGGGGATAATTTTCTAAGGATTTATACTGATTTTTCCTGTCTGAATTTGTCGCACAGAAAGTTGCAGGCCAAATATGTGTGACATTTCTGCGACTTTAGCTTCTAGAGCATTTTTACAACATTATACATAGGTGCTGAATACATAAAAAGCGACTGTTCAGCGACAGACAAGTCGCATCGGCTGAAAGTAGGCCAGAATGTCAGTCCATGTTGGAGCAGGTTTAGATACAGTCTAAAGCATAGATCTTAAAGTCTGTGCACAGAATTTAGCAAGGGCCTCGCACCTTCTGATGCATCAGGTAGGTGCACAATAGCATAGCCTAACCCTCTGTACTTTGGTCTATATTGATGCGGGACATAGACAGCCAGCTGATGACCAATCCATTAGTGCAATGGATGGCTGGAAGCATTTGTCTTTGCCTTTGCAATACCACAGAAGCAATGCATGGTCAATGTACAGCAATGACACACCTGTGTGAACAGCCAGGAGACCCCCCCCCCCCCATGTTATGTTACATAGTTACATAGTTAGTACGGTCGAAAAAAGACATATGTCCATCACGTTCAACCAGGGAATTAAGGGGTAGGGGTGTGGCGCGATATTGGGGAAGGGATGAGATTTTATATTTCTTCATAAGCATTAATCTTATTTTGTCAATTAGGAACATTCAGCACCCACCCGCTATCAAGGCAGCTGCCTATCATGTCATGCCCTACCTGCACAGGTGTGCTGGCTACTCAAATGATCCAATTAAGGAGGCCATTTAGTCAGCAGCAGCAGAAGTCCTGTGCCTGGACGCTCCAACAGGGGCCAGACACAAGCAGAAGCAGAAGCAGCAGAAGCAGCAGCAGCACCACCTTTTGTTTATTGGCTGCAGCAGCAGCAAGGCCCACAGGGCTGGCTAGCTGGCTAGCCAGCAAGCAGGTAGCAATGAAAGTAGGAATCTTTCTTTTTAACCCTGTAAGGGGGTGGTGCACTGTACCCGAAGATACTGCCATATCGGGTCAATGCATAGGGCGACGGAAGCAAGCTTCGAAATCGGCCCCCGTTCTCAAAAATCCATTTAATATATGGTCCCCAGATAGGGGACGTATCAGATATTAAACTGATAAGAACAGATTTTTTTGATTGAAAGAGCTTTATTTTCCGTTCAGTCATTACAAGTCGTACAATAAATTACAGTCACACAAAGCATGATAGTACAATACACAGCAAAGGTTCCCTAAGCTATACATCGCACACCATGCTACTCTAACATTCAGCTCAATCCTGCAATAGAAAAGCACAAGAGATCAAACAAAAACCAAATAATACAATCTGTGATCGGGGTAGGGGTGTGGGCGACTATGTGGGGGTAGGGAGGGGGCGGATCACAGGGCCAAACTGTTGGGCTGTATCTTCAGGGAGACATGGGAGAAGGAGAGGGGTCTTCACTCCTCTTCTTCCTCATCAACGGCCGAGCTGTCCAAGATGGAATAGTCTCTAAGCAGGTTCTTGATGAACCTGCGGCAGTCCCGGACGGACATGTTTTCCCTGTTGATCACGAGGCGGTTCCTGGAGAGCCACACTGCGTCCTTAAAACAGTTCATAAGGCGCCAGGCCTCCTGGATGGCCTCCCCGTCGTGGGTCCCAGGGAACAGGCCGTAAAGCACCGAATGGTACGATAGGCAGCTCCTGGGCACTGAGTCTCTGAGTTCCTGTTCTAGGGCGTCCAACAGACCCTGTGCAAAGGGGCACTGCCAAAACACGTGGAAAGATGTTTCCTCCACGTAGGGGCAACGGGGGCAGTACCGGGTCTTGCACAGGTTGCGGGCATGCATGAATGACCTGAGAGAGAGACCTCCCATGACGGCCATCCACGACAAGTCCTTGTGTCCATTGGTAAGCCGCTTTGAGGCCACATTGTTCCAAACTGTCTCTGCAGTGGCTGCGGGGAGTCCCGGAACCAGCTCGGTCGAGTCCTTAGCTCGGATGAGCTTGTGGATTGTCTTTGGCTTCCATAGGTCTGGTTTCAGTCCTTCCAGCTGGTGCTCCCTCACAAACCGGACAACATCCCCATAGAACCAGGGAGTGTTCCAGTTGTAAGGGATGGAGCTGTCCCACTTGTCCCAGCCCAGCTGTCTCCAGAGGGGCATGAGAAGCAAGCGAGACATGGACCTGCCCGCTGAGCCAGTCTTTTCTACAAGAGTCCGCTGCACCGTGACACATGCAAAGGAGGCCCTCAGCAGGGCGGGGATGTCGGGTATTCCCTTCCCACCCTTGCGGGGTTCCTTGTACATCACGGTCCTCTTGACTCTGTCCATTTTGCCCCAGACGAAGCCAAACACTGTCCGGGTGATGGCCTTGCAAACGGTGGTATGGGGAGGCCAGGCCTGTGCGGTATATTGGAGCACAGGCAAAACTTCACTCCGCAGGACAAGTGCCTTGCCTTCCATCGTGAGCTTTCTGGAGCTCCACAGTCCGATCTTCGAGTTTATCCTTCCTAGTCGGTCTTGCCAAGACTTAAGGGCCGCTCCTTCCTTCCCGAACCAGACTCCAAGAATTTGAATGAAGTCCGGCTTAACGGCAAAGGGGAAGGGGGCGGGAGAAGCCAGGTGCCATTCCCCGAAGAGCATGGCCTCCGACTTCCCGCAGTTGACTTTTGCCCCCGAAGCTCTGCCGAAGTCCTCGCAGGTCTGGACGAGTGCAGTCACCGAACGCTGGTCAGCGCAGAAGACGGTCACGTCGTCCATGTAGAGCGAGCACTTGACCTCGTGGCGATCTGGTCCTGGTGCGGTGATCCCTCTGATCTCTCCATTCTGCCGGATAGTCTCAGCGAAGAGCTCTATAACACAAACAAAAAGGAGAGGTGAAAGAGGGCAGCCTTGTCTAACCCCTGAAAGAATGGAAAAGGGGTCAGTCTTCCAGCCGTTCACCAACACCGTGCTGTAAATGTCAAAATACATAACGTTAACAAAAGAGCAAAACATCTTCCCCAGACCCAGCCTGCGCAAAACCCTGTCCATGAATGCGTGGGAGACACGGTCGAACGCCTTCTCCTGATCTAAGCTGACCAGGGCGGCGCGGCCCCCGCGGTCCTGGATGTAATGGACCGTGTCTCTCACAAGGGCAAGGCTGTCGGCAATCCTGCGGCCAGGAATGCTGCAGGTCTGGTCCGGATGGACGATCTGCCCCATGACAGGTTTCAGCCTGTTGGCCAGCACCTTGGCGAGGATCTTGTAGTCCACGTTCAGGAGAGAGATGGGACGCCAGTTTTTCAGGTCACATCTCTCCCCCTTCCGCTTATACAAGATCGTGATCATCCCTTCCCTCAACGACGGAGGCATTCTGCCCCCCACCACCATCTCCTCGTACACCTCCAACAGGTCCGGACAGATCAGGTCACCCAGCGCTACGTAGAGCTCGGCCGGGAGACCGTCACTGCCCGGGGTCCTGCCGGGCTTAAAGGATTTAGCGGCAGAGAGCAGCTCCCCCACCGTCAAGGGATCGTCCATTGCCGCCGCACCTGCGGGATCAACAACGTTAGTGACACCTGACAGGAACCTCTCGGCGGCTTCGGGGTCGGATGACTTGGGGGCGTAGAGGTTGCTGTAGAAGTCGTGGACGACCCCCATCACTTCCTCCTTGCCGCTCCTCATGTGTCCGGTCTCATCTCGTAGCTCAGTCAGGGGCGTGTGGCCGGCATGGAGCTTCCTGAAAAAGAAAGAGTTACATTTCTCACCCTTCTCCAGGTTCTCCACCTTGGAACGAAAGACGATTCGCTTGGATTCCTCCTCAAAGTGCCTTTTCAAGCTCTTTTTGGTCTCCTCCAGCTCCTCCCTGACGTCCCAGCCACACTGGAGCAGGTCCTGCAGGGACCGCAGCTCGCGCTGCAGTTTCCTCAAGTCCCACTTCTTCGCACACGCCTGTTGTCTGCCTTTTGCCTGAAAGAAACAACGGAATTCGACTTTAACATATTCCCACCAATCGCTGATGCACTTGAACAGACATTTGTCATTTCGCCATACAAGGTAAGCATCCCTAAGTTCCTCCATGACCTCCCTCTGCTCCAACAGGGCACAATTCAACTTCCAGGAGCCCGGGCCAGGTGGGAATCCATGGCCCAGAGTCCCCCGGAATCGAATGGCCCTGTGGTCAGAGAAGAAGCAGGGGACCATAGAGTACGACACCTTTCTGACTGCTCTCGAAGTGAAGATGAAGTCTATCCGAGAACGGAGCGAGCCATCGGGGCGGCTCCACGTATAGTTTACGGAGCCGTTCCCGACGGACCCGACAACGTCCTGCAAGGATGCCTCCGTCACCATCTCGATCAGCAGTTTAGACGTCACGTCCAGGTTGGCGGATGTGCCAGAACTGCGCCCGTCCACCTCAATGGGGCAGTTGAAGTCACCACCCAACACTACTGCTCTAGTGGTGGCGAGTTCAGCCCGCAGGGCCTGGAGAACCTCCAGTCGGACATCCCTCTCAGGGGAGGCATACACGTTGATGAGCCGCACGGGCTCACCCGCCCAGGAACCGTCTGCGACAAGAAGTCTGCCACAGACGAGCTCCCGGACGGAATCAAGTGCAAAGTTACCTCCCCTGATCAGGATGGCCACCCCCGCAGACCTATTGTCGCCCCCACCAGACCAGTAGGAAGGGCCGTGAGGCCACTGCCTGGCCAGATGGTTGTAAGACCTAGAAGCAGACAAAGCACATTCCTGCAACATGTAAACATCACACCTCTGGGAATCTAAGAACGTAAGAACAGTCTGAAATCTAAACCAAGCTCTAATACTCCTCACATTAATGCAGAAGATGTTGAGATCAGCCATGGGAATAAAAAGAGAGGTTAGTTCTGATACTAGTTACCAGTCTGGTCGGACGGGTCCTCTTCTCTGGCGCCTGTCGGCTCCTGTGGCTTCTCGTAGCGCCCTTCCAAGAATTCGTCGTAGACTGTGTTGGACGGAGTGTCCAGGATTTTCTTGACCTCTGGGTCCTGCAGCAGCTCCTCCATAGATTGAGCTTGGACTGGCTCTGCTTGGACCTGCTCCACTTGGGCCTGCTCCATCACCTCCTCTCCTTCTGAAGCTTCAAGGCTCTCGCAGACCTGCTCCATCTCCTCCTCCTCCTCGTCTGAAGCTTGAGGGGTCTCGCAGGTCTCGATTATCTTTCTTTTGTGGGACTCTTCTGATGCGTTGTCCCTTCCTTTCCTCTTCCTCTGTATGGTACCTGGGGGAGGAAGCACAGGAAAGTCCTCCGAAGGGCGGGCACCAGCAGCTGGAGGGGGGTTAGGTGCTGCTGGGCCAGGAGAGAAAGGAGGCTGGGTGGGGCGGGGGGCAGGAGAGAGTGCCCGGGCAGGGGAGGACGGGGCAGGGGTGGGCCGGGCAGGGGAGGACGGGGCAGGGGTGGGCCGGGCAGGGGAGGACGGGGCAGGGGTGGGCCGGGGTGGGGTACGGGGGGCAGGGGTGGGGCGGGATGGGGCAGGAGGGGCAGGGGTGGGACGGGATGGGGCAGGAGGGGCAGGGGTGGGACGGGATGGGGCAGGAGTGGGACGGGATGGGGCAGGGGTGGGGCGGGATGGGGCAGGGGTGGGGCGGGATGGGGCAGGGGTGGGGCGGGATGGGGCAGGAGATGGGGCGGGAGGGGCAGGGGATGGGGCGGGAGGGGCAGGGGATGGGGCGGGAGGGGCAGGGGAGGGGCGGGACGGGGCAGGGGTGGTGGCTTTCGCCTTCTTACCCTCCTTGGTCGGCTTGGCCATCCGTGGTGTTGGCTCCGGAGCTGGGGCTGGCTTCGGTGCTTTCGCTGCCACAGATGCCCATGTTCTCTCCCTCTGGGGGCAGTCCTTGTAGCTGTGGGCTGCCAGTCCGCAGAGGTTGCAGGTCTTGCTCTTGGGGCAGTCCTTGGTCGTGTGACCTGTCACACGGCAATACCTGCAGGCATCCTCCGTACAGTCCTTGCCCTCGTGGCCCATCTTGCCACATCTCCTGCAGGTCTGCGGCATGTCCGGGTAGAAGATAAGTCCTGTGGAGTTGCCCAAGGAAAATGTCGTTGGCAGGTGCTGTAGTCCGTCTGGAGAAGCAGGGTTCTTGTTGAGTCTGACGACCACAGACCACTTGCAGGTCCAGTATCCGAGTGAGTTCAGGATGCGGGTGGGCTCCCTCACCACGGTGCAGAAGCGCTTCAGGAAGGTCGAGATGTCCGTGCCTGGGGTGTGTGGGTTCCGCATTGAGACCGTCACCCGCCTCTCCTCTCTTTGAATAAGGCAGTTGCCCACAAAGCGAGAGAAAGGGGATTCGGGACTCGCCGCTTTCACCACCTCCCAGTATCTTCTACAGGTCCCAATGGTGGCAAAGGTGATGTAGAAGATTCCCGAAAAGAAGGTTGCTATTCCCAGGGTGTCAGCCGTGGGGAAGCCTTGATCCGCCAGCATCTTCTTGCAGAACACGTCGTGGGACATGTCCGGCACCCTTCCGTCCACGGGCTTGAGCTTCAAGGCAACAGTCTGCCTCATCCAGGGCTCCAGGGTTGGAGCTTCCAGGTTAGGAATTCTGCCGCCCTTCTGCCTTGCCGTGGTGGAGGTTGAAGCTTGCTGTGGTTGGGGCTGGACCTCCAGGCCTTGCCCTGCAGCCTCCTGGGTGGACTTGCTGGTTGAGGCCATGGCTTCTTCCAGCAGGCTCTTTTCCGCTTCCTTGCTTGCTTGTGGAGAGAGGCTTCGCAAAGTCTTCTTTCCCGGGTGGGAGGAGCTATGCAGATCCGGTCCCGGTGGGAGGAGCTATGCAAATCCTTCTCCAGAGGCAGCGAGTTTCTTCGAAAAGATTCTGCGCCGCCTTCCTCTTCGCCGCTGTTCCGGAATTCACCGCCGATTCCCTTCTTCCAGGTTCTTCGTCGGCTTCTTCCGGAGCTGCAGTCTTCAAGATCTTCTCCTTCTTCAGATGTTCCGAGGCAGGCAGGAGACGATCTTCAGGTGGTATGCTCTAGAGAAATGCGGTTCTAATAAGAACGAAAAGTACTGCAATCGTACTACGCAAAATCTCTACCACAATGCTTGGAGTTCTTCAGACCGTAGCGATCATGGTATCTCCCCTGCCAGGTAAGTATCCCCTACTGATAAGAACAGATACTACACTTGATCTTAGCCAAAAGGCCGAGAAGCGATAACCGTGAAAGGGGCGGGCCCAACAAGGTCCCCTTCATGGGCACTATCACTGCTTGCTGTCAGGGAGGCTGCCAGACAATTTTCCATGCACACTCTGGGCTGGGGGGCAGTCAACCACCAGTACACACAGCAGAACCTAAACCCATACCATTATTGCTAAGCAGCAAGACAGGGGCCCATTGCACTCCCACGGGGCCTTTTTAAATGCAATCCATAACCCGGATTTGCCAGGAACCCTTCTTACTCCTCCTACTTGCATGTGACACTGGGCTTAGGATCTGCATAGGAAACACACACACAAGCACACACCTACCTTTGTTGCCTGCAGATGCCTCCTTGGCTGTCCCCAAACGGTATCAAACCAACACCCACGGGAAGCTGTAAGCATAGAGGACATGCCTGCACCCCATTGGACTTACCTGTGTGGGTTAAATCCGGGTTATTTGACAACCTATGGCGGTGATGGTTCTGCTCAGGCAGAGCAGTGCTGATGCTCCTCATAAAGCTGTCGCTGCTGTGAAGGTTCTAGGTGACATCACAAATCCCTTTGGTTACATACACAACAAAGCTGGGTTGTTGTTGTTTACACTCTGCAAGGCCTGTGGAAGTGAGTGACATCATAGCACTGTAGTTCTGAGGGTTCAAGATGGATGCAACAATCTCCTGTTGCTTCTATGAAGGCCGTAATAGACGACATCACCAAACAGCTCCATAGTCACATACACAGCAAAGGAGAGATGTTGTTTACACCTAGTGATGTCAGTGGTATTGAGTGACATCACAGCACAGTGCTAAGGCTCCTGGGCCTGGACACAGCAGCGGCTGCAATATCTCAACGGAGAATACGTTTATATCTATGTGTGTGTGTGCGCATATATATATATATATATATATATATATATATATATATATATATATATATTTCTCCGCCGAAATCACTTTTAAACCCATTTCCACCTTTTTTTCCCTTCTCTTCCTCTTACTTTTTTTTCACGTTTTTTTACGTTTTTCTCCTTTTCACCTCTTTTCTGGGCGTATTATTCTTCTTTTTCTTCTTTTTTTTCGTCTAATGCATACCCCATCAGTGCAGCAATGCTTATTCAATACCGCCAGCAGATGGAGACACTGGGGGATAATTTTCTAAGGATTTATACTGATTTTTCCTGTCTGAATTTGTCGCACAGAAAGTTGCAGGCCAAATATGTGTGACATTTCTGCGACTTTAGCTTCTAGAGCATTTTTACAACATTATACATAGGTGCTGAATACATAAAAAGCGACTGTTCAGCGACAGACAAGTCGCATCGGCTGAAAGTAGGCCAGAATGTCAGTCCATGTTGGAGCAGGTTTAGATACAGTCTAAAGCATAGATCTCAAAGTCTGTGCACAGAATTTAGCAAGGGCCTCGCACCTTCTGATGCATCAGGTAGGTGCACAATAGCATAGCCTAACCCTCTGTACTTTGGTCTATATTGATGCGGGACATAGACAGCCAGCTGATGACCAATCCATTAGTGCAATGGATGGCTGGAAGCATTTGTCTTTGCCTTTGCAATACCACAGAAGCAATGCATGGTCAATGTACAGCAATGACACACCTGTGTGAACAGCCAGGAGACCCCCCCCCCCCCCATGTTATGTTACATAGTTACATAGTTAGTACGGTCGAAAAAAGACATATGTCCATCACGTTCAACCAGGGAATTAAGGGGTAGGGGTGTGGCGCGATATTGGGGAAGGGATGAGATTTTATATTTCTTCATAAGCATTAATCTTATTTTGTCAATTAGGAACATTCAGCACCCACCCGCTATCAAGGCAGCTGCCTATCATGTCATGCCCTACCTGCACAGGTGTGCTGGCTACTCAAATGATCCAATTAAGGAGGCCATTTAGTCAGCAGCAGCAGAAGTCCTGTGCCTGGACGCTCCAACAGGGGCCAGACACAAGCAGAAGCAGAAGCAGCAGAAGCAGCAGCAGCACCACCTTTTGTTTATTGGCTGCAGCAGCAGCAAGGCCCACAGGGCTGGCTAGCTGGCTAGCCAGCAAGCAGGTAGCAATGAAAGTAGGAATCTTTCTTTTTAACCCTGTAAGGGGGTGGTGCACTGTACCCGAAGATACTGCCATATCGGGTCAATGCATAGGGCGACGGAAGCAAGCTTCGAAATCGGCCCCCGTTCTCAAAAATCCATTTAATATATGGTCCCCAGATAGGGGACGTATCAGATATTAAACTGATAAGAACAGATACTACACTTGATCTTAGCCAAAAGGCCGAGAAGCGATAACCGTGAAAGGGGGCGGGCCCAACAAGGTCCCCTTCATGGGCACTATCACTGCTTGCTGTCAGGGAGGCTGCCAGACAATTTTCCATGCACACTCTGGGCTGGGGGGCAGTCAACCACCAGTACACACAGCAGAACCTAAACCCATACCATTATTGCTAAGCAGCAAGACAGGGGCCCATTGCACTCCCACGGGGCCTTTTTAAATGCAATCCATAACCCGGATTTGCCAGGAACCCTTCTTACTCCTCCTACTTGCATGTGACACTGGGCTTAGGATCTGCATAGGAAACACACACACAAGCACACACCTACCTTTGTTGCCTGCAGATGCCTCCTTGGCTGTCCCCAAACGGTATCAAACCAACACCCACGGGAAGCTGTAAGCATAGAGGACATGCCTGCACCCCATTGGACTTACCTGTGTGGGTTAAATCCGGGTTATTTGACAACCTATGGCGGTGATGGTTCTGCTCAGGCAGAGCAGTGCTGATGCTCCTCATAAAGCTGTCGCTGCTGTGAAGGTTCTAGGTGACATCACAAATCCCTTTGGTTACATACACAACAAAGCTGGGTTGTTGTTGTTTACACTCTGCAAGGCCTGTGGAAGTGAGTGACATCATAGCACTGTAGTTCTGAGGGTTCAAGATGGATGCAACAATCTCCTGTTGCTTCTATGAAGGCCGTAATAGACGACATCACCAAACAGCTCCATAGTCACATACACAGCAAAGGAGAGATGTTGTTTACACCTAGTGATGTCAGTGGTATTGAGTGACATCACAGCACAGTGCTAAGGCTCCTGGGCCTGGACACAGCAGCGGCTGCAATATCTCAACGGAGAATACGTTTATATCTATGTGTGTGTGTGCGCATATATATATATATATATATATATATATATATATATATATATATATATTTCTCCGCCGAAATCACTTTTAAACCCATTTCCACCTTTTTTTCCCTTCTCTTCCTCTTACTTTTTTTTCACGTTTTTTTACGTTTTTCTCCTTTTCGCCTCTTTTCTGGGCGTATTATTCTTCTTTTTCTTCTTTTTTTTCGTCTAATGCATACCCCATCAGTGCAGCAATGCTTATTCAATACCGCCAGCAGATGGAGACACTGGGGGATAATTTTCTAAGGATTTATACTGATTTTTCCTGTCTGAATTTGTCGCACAGAAAGTTGCAGGCCAAATATGTGTGACATTTCTGCGACTTTAGCTTCTAGAGCATTTTTACAACATTATACATAGGTGCTGAATACATAAAAAGCGACTGTTCAGCGACAGACAAGTCGCATCGGCTGAAAGTAGGCCAGAATGTCAGTCCATGTTGGAGCAGGTTTAGATACAGTCTAAAGCATAGATCTCAAAGTCTGTGCACAGAATTTAGCAAGGGCCTCGCACCTTCTGATGCATCAGGTAGGTGCACAATAGCATAGCCTAACCCTCTGTACTTTGGTCTATATTGATGCGGGACATAGACAGCCAGCTGATGACCAATCCATTAGTGCAATGGATGGCTGGAAGCATTTGTCTTTGCCTTTGCAATACCACAGAAGCAATGCATGGTCAATGTACAGCAATGACACACCTGTGTGAACAGCCAGGAGACCCCCCCCCCCCCCATGTTATGTTACATAGTTACATAGTTAGTACGGTCGAAAAAAGACATATGTCCATCACGTTCAACCAGGGAATTAAGGGGTAGGGGTGTGGCGCGATATTGGGGAAGGGATGAGATTTTATATTTCTTCATAAGCATTAATCTTATTTTGTCAATTAGGAACATTCAGCACCCACCCGCTATCAAGGCAGCTGCCTATCATGTCATGCCCTACCTGCACAGGTGTGCTGGCTACTCAAATGATCCAATTAAGGAGGCCATTTAGTCAGCAGCAGCAGAAGTCCTGTGCCTGGACGCTCCAACAGGGGCCAGACACAAGCAGAAGCAGAAGCAGCAGAAGCAGCAGCAGCACCACCTTTTGTTTATTGGCTGCAGCAGCAGCAAGGCCCACAGGGCTGGCTAGCTGGCTAGCCAGCAAGCAGGTAGCAATGAAAGTAGGAATCTTTCTTTTTAACCCTGTAAGGGGGTGGTGCACTGTACCCGAAGATACTGCCATATCGGGTCAATGCATAGGGCGACGGAAGCAAGCTTCGAAATCGGCCCCCGTTCTCAAAAATCCATTTAATATATGGTCCCCAGATAGGGGACGTATCAGATATTAAACTGATAAGAACAGATACTACACTTGATCTTAGCCAAAAGGCCGAGAAGCGATAACCGTGAAAGGGGCGGGCCCAACAAGGTCCCCTTCATGGGCACTATCACTGCTTGCTGTCAGGGAGGCTGCCAGACAATTTTCCATGCACACTCTGGGCTGGGGGGCAGTCAACCACCAGTACACACAGCAGAACCTAAACCCATACCATTATTGCTAAGCAGCAAGACAGGGGCCCATTGCACTCCCACGGGGCCTTTTTAAATGCAATCCATAACCCGGATTTGCCAGGAACCCTTCTTACTCCTCCTACTTGCATGTGACACTGGGCTTAGGATCTGCATAGGAAACACACACACAAGCACACACCTACCTTTGTTGCCTGCAGATGCCTCCTTGGCTGTCCCCAAACGGTATCAAACCAACACCCACGGGAAGCTGTAAGCATAGAGGACATGCCTGCACCCCATTGGACTTACCTGTGTGGGTTAAATCCGGGTTATTTGACAACCTATGGCGGTGATGGTTCTGCTCAGGCAGAGCAGTGCTGATGCTCCTCATAAAGCTGTCGCTGCTGTGAAGGTTCTAGGTGACATCACAAATCCCTTTGGTTACATACACAACAAAGCTGGGTTGTTGTTGTTTACACTCTGCAAGGCCTGTGGAAGTGAGTGACATCATAGCACTGTAGTTCTGAGGGTTCAAGATGGATGCAACAATCTCCTGTTGCTTCTATGAAGGCCGTAATAGACGACATCACCAAACAGCTCCATAGTCACATACACAGCAAAGGAGAGATGTTGTTTACACCTAGTGATGTCAGTGGTATTGAGTGACATCACAGCACAGTGCTAAGGCTCCTGGGCCTGGACACAGCAGCGGCTGCAATATCTCAACGGAGAATACGTTTATATCTATGTGTGTGTGTGCGCATATATATATATATATATATATATATATATATATATATATAATATTTCTCCGCCGAAATCACTTTTAAACCCATTTCCACCTTTTTTTCCCTTCTCTTCCTCTTACTTTTTTTTCACGTTTTTTTACGTTTTTCTCCTTTTCGCCTCTTTTCTGGGCGTATTATTCTTCTTTTTCTTCTTTTTTTTCGTCTAATGCATACCCCATCAGTGCAGCAATGCTTATTCAATACCGCCAGCAGATGGAGACACTGGGGGATAATTTTCTAAGGATTTATACTGATTTTTCCTGTCTGAATTTGTCGCACAGAAAGTTGCAGGCCAAATATGTGTGACATTTCTGCGACTTTAGCTTCTAGAGCATTTTTACAACATTATACATAGGTGCTGAATACATAAAAAGCGACTGTTCAGCGACAGACAAGTCGCATCGGCTGAAAGTAGGCCAGAATGTCAGTCCATGTTGGAGCAGGTTTAGATACAGTCTAAAGCATAGATCTCAAAGTCTGTGCACAGAATTTAGCAAGGGCCTCGCACCTTCTGATGCATCAGGTAGGTGCACAATAGCATAGCCTAACCCTCTGTACTTTGGTCTATATTGATGCGGGACATAGACAGCCAGCTGATGACCAATCCATTAGTGCAATGGATGGCTGGAAGCATTTGTCTTTGCCTTTGCAATACCACAGAAGCAATGCATGGTCAATGTACAGCAATGACACACCTGTGTGAACAGCCAGGAGACCCCCCCCCCCCCATGTTATGTTACATAGTTACATAGTTAGTACGGTCGAAAAAAGACATATGTCCATCACGTTCAACCAGGGAATTAAGGGGTAGGGGTGTGGCGCGATATTGGGGAAGGGATGAGATTTTATATTTCTTCATAAGCATTAATCTTATTTTGTCAATTAGGAACATTCAGCACCCACCCGCTATCAAGGCAGCTGCCTATCATGTCATGCCCTACCTGCACAGGTGTGCTGGCTACTCAAATGATCCAATTAAGGAGGCCATTTAGTCAGCAGCAGCAGAAGTCCTGTGCCTGGACGCTCCAACAGGGGCCAGACACAGAAGCAGAAGCAGAAGCAGCAGAAGCAGCAGCAGCACCACCTTTTGTTTATTGGCTGCAGCAGCAGCAAGGCCCACAGGGCTGGCTAGCTGGCTAGCCAGCAAGCAGGTAGCAATGAAAGTAGGAATCTTTCTTTTTAACCCTGTAAGGGGGTGGTGCACTGTACCCGAAGATACTGCCATATCGGGTCAATGCATAGGGCGACGGAAGCAAGCTTCGAAATCGGCCCCCGTTCTCAAAAATCCATTTAATATATGGTCCCCAGATAGGGGACGTATCAGATATTAAACTGATAAGAACAGATACTACACTTGATCTTAGCCAAAAGGCCGAGAAGCGATAACCGTGAAAGGGGCGGGCCCAACAAGGTCCCCTTCATGGGCACTATCACTGCTTGCTGTCAGGGAGGCTGCCAGACAATTTTCCATGCACACTCTGGGCTGGGGGGCAGTCAACCACCAGTACACACAGCAGAACCTAAACCCATACCATTATTGCTAAGCAGCAAGACAGGGGCCCATTGCACTCCCACGGGGCCTTTTTAAATGCAATCCATAACCCGGATTTGCCAGGAACCCTTCTTACTCCTCCTACTTGCATGTGACACTGGGCTTAGGATCTGCATAGGAAACACACACACAAGCACACACCTACCTTTGTTGCCTGCAGATGCCTCCTTGGCTGTCCCCAAACGGTATCAAACCAACACCCACGGGAAGCTGTAAGCATAGAGGACATGCCTGCACCCCATTGGACTTACCTGTGTGGGTTAAATCCGGGTTATTTGACAACCTATGGCGGTGATGGTTCTGCTCAGGCAGAGCAGTGCTGATGCTCCTCATAAAGCTGTCGCTGCTGTGAAGGTTCTAGGTGACATCACAAATCCCTTTGGTTACATACACAACAAAGCTGGGTTGTTGTTGTTTACACTCTGCAAGGCCTGTGGAAGTGAGTGACATCATAGCACTGTAGTTCTGAGGGTTCAAGATGGATGCAACAATCTCCTGTTGCTTCTATGAAGGCCGTAATAGACGACATCACCAAACAGCTCCATAGTCACATACACAGCAAAGGAGAGATGTTGTTTACACCTAGTGATGTCAGTGGTATTGAGTGACATCACAGCACAGTGCTAAGGCTCCTGGGCCTGGACACAGCAGCGGCTGCAATATCTCAACGGAGAATACGTTTATATCTATGTGTGTGTGTGCGCATATATATATATATATATATATATATATATATATATATATATATTTCTCCGCCGAAATCACTTTTAAACCCATTTCCACCTTTTTTTCCCTTCTCTTCCTCTTACTTTTTTTTCACGTTTTTTTACGTTTTTCTCCTTTTCGCCTCTTTTCTGGGCGTATTATTCTTCTTTTTCTTCTTTTTTTTCGTCTAATGCATACCCCATCAGTGCAGCAATGCTTATTCAATACCGCCAGCAGATGGAGACACTGGGGGATAATTTTCTAAGGATTTATACTGATTTTTCCTGTCTGAATTTGTCGCACAGAAAGTTGCAGGCCAAATATGTGTGACATTTCTGCGACTTTAGCTTCTAGAGCATTTTTACAACATTATACATAGGTGCTGAATACATAAAAAGCGACTGTTCAGCGACAGACAAGTCGCATCGGCTGAAAGTAGGCCAGAATGTCAGTCCATGTTGGAGCAGGTTTAGATACAGTCTAAAGCATAGATCTCAAAGTCTGTGCACAGAATTTAGCAAGGGCCTCGCACCTTCTGATGCATCAGGTAGGTGCACAATAGCATAGCCTAACCCTCTGTACTTTGGTCTATATTGATGCGGGACATAGACAGCCAGCTGATGACCAATCCATTAGTGCAATGGATGGCTGGAAGCATTTGTCTTTGCCTTTGCAATACCACAGAAGCAATGCATGGTCAATGTACAGCAATGACACACCTGTGTGAACAGCCAGGAGACCCCCCCCCCCCCATGTTATGTTACATAGTTACATAGTTAGTACGGTCGAAAAAAGACATATGTCCATCACGTTCAACCAGGGAATTAAGGGGTAGGGGTGTGGCGCGATATTGGGGAAGGGATGAGATTTTATATTTCTTCATAAGCATTAATCTTATTTTGTCAATTAGGAACATTCAGCACCCACCCGCTATCAAGGCAGCTGCCTATCATGTCATGCCCTACCTGCACAGGTGTGCTGGCTACTCAAATGATCCAATTAAGGAGGCCATTTAGTCAGCAGCAGCAGAAGTCCTGTGCCTGGACGCTCCAACAGGGGCCAGACACAAGCAGAAGCAGAAGCAGCAGAAGCAGCAGCAGCACCACCTTTTGTTTATTGGCTGCAGCAGCAGCAAGGCCCACAGGGCTGGCTAGCTGGCTAGCCAGCAAGCAGGTAGCAATGAAAGTAGGAATCTTTCTTTTTAACCCTGTAAGGGGGTGGTGCACTGTACCCGAAGATACTGCCATATCGGGTCAATGCATAGGGCGACGGAAGCAAGCTTCGAAATCGGCCCCCGTTCTCAAAAATCCATTTAATATATGGTCCCCAGATAGGGGACGTATCAGATATTAAACTGATAAGAACAGATACTACACTTGATCTTAGCCAAAAGGCCGAGAAGCGATAATCGTGAAAGGGGCGGGCCCAACAAGGTCCCCTTCATGGGCACTATCACTGCTTGCTGTCAGGGAGGCTGCCAGACAATTTTCCATGCACACTCTGGGCTGGGGGGCAGTCAACCACCAGTACACACAGCAGAACCTAAACCCATACCATTATTGCTAAGCAGCAAGACAGGGGCCCATTGCACTCCCACGGGGCCTTTTTAAATGCAATCCATAACCCGGATTTGCCAGGAACCCTTCTTACTCCTCCTACTTGCATGTGACACTGGGCTTAGGATCTGCATAGGAAACACACACACAAGCACACACCTACCTTTGTTGCCTGCAGATGCCTCCTTGGCTGTCCCCAAACGGTATCAAACCAACACCCACGGGAAGCTGTAAGCATAGAGGACATGCCTGCACCCCATTGGACTTACCTGTGTGGGTTAAATCCGGGTTATTTGACAACCTATGGCGGTGATGGTTCTGCTCAGGCAGAGCAGTGCTGATGCTCCTCATAAAGCTGTCGCTGCTGTGAAGGTTCTAGGTGACATCACAAATCCCTTTGGTTACATACACAACAAAGCTGGGTTGTTGTTGTTTACACTCTGCAAGGCCTGTGGAAGTGAGTGACATCATAGCACTGTAGTTCTGAGGGTTCAAGATGGATGCAACAATCTCCTGTTGCTTCTATGAAGGCCGTAATAGACGACATCACCAAACAGCTCCATAGTCACATACACAGCAAAGGAGAGATGTTGTTTACACCTAGTGATGTCAGTGGTATTGAGTGACATCACAGCACAGTGCTAAGGCTCCTGGGCCTGGACACAGCAGCGGCTGCAATATCTCAACGGAGAATACGTTTATATCTATGTGTGTGTGTGCGCATATATATATATATATATATATATATATATATATATATATATATATTTCTCCGCCGAAATCACTTTTAAACCCATTTCCACCTTTTTTTCCCTTCTCTTCCTCTTACTTTTTTTTCACGTTTTTTTACGTTTTTCTCCTTTTCGCCTCTTTTCTGGGCGTATTATTCTTCTTTTTCTTCTTTTTTTTCGTCTAATGCATACCCCATCAGTGCAGCAATGCTTATTCAATACCGCCAGCAGATGGAGACACTGGGGGATAATTTTCTAAGGATTTATACTGATTTTTCCTGTCTGAATTTGTCGCACAGAAAGTTGCAGGCCAAATATGTGTGACATTTCTGCGACTTTAGCTTCTAGAGCATTTTTACAACATTATACATAGGTGCTGAATACATAAAAAGCGACTGTTCAGCGACAGACAAGTCGCATCGGCTGAAAGTAGGCCAGAATGTCAGTCCATGTTGGAGCAGGTTTAGATACAGTCTAAAGCATAGATCTTAAAGTCTGTGCACAGAATTTAGCAAGGGCCTCGCACCTTCTGATGCATCAGGTAGGTGCACAATAGCATAGCCTAACCCTCTGTACTTTGGTCTATATTGATGCGGGACATAGACAGCCAGCTGATGACCAATCCATTAGTGCAATGGATGGCTGGAAGCATTTGTCTTTGCCTTTGCAATACCACAGAAGCAATGCATGGTCAATGTACAGCAATGACACACCTGTGTGAACAGCCAGGAGACCCCCCCCCCCCCCATGTTATGTTACATAGTTACATAGTTAGTACGGTCGAAAAAAGACATATGTCCATCACGTTCAACCAGGGAATTAAGGGGTAGGGGTGTGGCGCGATATTGGGGAAGGGATGAGATTTTATATTTCTTCATAAGCATTAATCTTATTTTGTCAATTAGGAACATTCAGCACCCACCCGCTATCAAGGCAGCTGCCTATCATGTCATGCCCTACCTGCACAGGTGTGCTGGCTACTCAAATGATCCAATTAAGGAGGCCATTTAGTCAGCAGCAGCAGAAGTCCTGTGCCTGGACGCTCCAACAGGGGCCAGACACAAGCAGAAGCAGAAGCAGCAGAAGCAGCAGCAGCACCACCTTTTGTTTATTGGCTGCAGCAGCAGCAAGGCCCACAGGGCTGGCTAGCTGGCTAGCCAGCAAGCAGGTAGCAATGAAAGTAGGAATCTTTCTTTTTAACCCTGTAAGGGGGTGGTGCACTGTACCCGAAGATACTGCCATATCGGGTCAATGCATAGGGCGACGGAAGCAAGCTTCGAAATCGGCCCCCGTTCTCAAAAATCCATTTAATATATGGTCCCCAGATAGGGGACGTATCAGATATTAAACTGATAAGAACAGATACTACACTTGATCTTAGCCAAAAGGCCGAGAAGCGATAACCGTGAAAGGGGCGGGCCCAACAAGGTCCCCTTCATGGGCACTATCACTGCTTGCTGTCAGGGAGGCTGCCAGACAATTTTCCATGCACACTCTGGGCTGGGGGGCAGTCAACCACCAGTACACACAGCAGAACCTAAACCCATACCATTATTGCTAAGCAGCAAGACAGGGGCCCATTGCACTCCCACGGGGCCTTTTTAAATGCAATCCATAACCCGGATTTGCCAGGAACCCTTCTTACTCCTCCTACTTGCATGTGACACTGGGCTTAGGATCTGCATAGGAAACACACACACAAGCACACACCTACCTTTGTTGCCTGCAGATGCCTCCTTGGCTGTCCCCAAACGGTATCAAACCAACACCCACGGGAAGCTGTAAGCATAGAGGACATGCCTGCACCCCATTGGACTTACCTGTGTGGGTTAAATCCGGGTTATTTGACAACCTATGGCGGTGATGGTTCTGCTCAGGCAGAGCAGTGCTGATGCTCCTCATAAAGCTGTCGCTGCTGTGAAGGTTCTAGGTGACATCACAAATCCCTTTGGTTACATACACAACAAAGCTGGGTTGTTGTTGTTTACACTCTGCAAGGCCTGTGGAAGTGAGTGACATCATAGCACTGTAGTTCTGAGGGTTCAAGATGGATGCAACAATCTCCTGTTGCTTCTATGAAGGCCGTAATAGACGACATCACCAAACAGCTCCATAGTCACATACACAGCAAAGGAGAGATGTTGTTTACACCTAGTGATGTCAGTGGTATTGAGTGACATCACAGCACAGTGCTAAGGCTCCTGGGCCTGGACACAGCAGCGGCTGCAATATCTCAACGGAGAATACGTTTATATCTATGTGTGTGTGTGCGCATATATATATATATATATATATATATATATATATATATATATATATATTTCTCCGCCGAAATCACTTTTAAACCCATTTCCACCTTTTTTTCCCTTCTCTTCCTCTTACTTTTTTTTCACGTTTTTTTACGTTTTTCTCCTTTTCGCCTCTTTTCTGGGCGTATTATTCTTCTTTTTCTTCTTTTTTTTCGTCTAATGCATACCCCATCAGTGCAGCAATGCTTATTCAATACCGCCAGCAGATGGAGACACTGGGGGATAATTTTCTAAGGATTTATACTGATTTTTCCTGTCTGAATTTGTCGCACAGAAAGTTGCAGGCCAAATATGTGTGACATTTCTGCGACTTTAGCTTCTAGAGCATTTTTACAACATTATACATAGGTGCTGAATACATAAAAAGCGACTGTTCAGCGACAGACAAGTCGCATCGGCTGAAAGTAGGCCAGAATGTCAGTCCATGTTGGAGCAGGTTTAGATACAGTCTAAAGCATAGATCTCAAAGTCTGTGCACAGAATTTAGCAAGGGCCTCGCACCTTCTGATGCATCAGGTAGGTGCACAATAGCATAGCCTAACCCTCTGTACTTTGGTCTATATTGATGCGGGACATAGACAGCCAGCTGATGACCAATCCATTAGTGCAATGGATGGCTGGAAGCATTTGTCTTTGCCTTTGCAATACCACAGAAGCAATGCATGGTCAATGTACAGCAATGACACACCTGTGTGAACAGCCAGGAGACCCCCCCCCCCCCCCATGTTATGTTACATAGTTACATAGTTAGTACGGTCGAAAAAAGACATATGTCCATCACGTTCAACCAGGGAATTAAGGGGTAGGGGTGTGGCGCGATATTGGGGAAGGGATGAGATTTTATATTTCTTCATAAGCATTAATCTTATTTTGTCAATTAGGAACATTCAGCACCCACCCGCTATCAAGGCAGCTGCCTATCATGTCATGCCCTACCTGCACAGGTGTGCTGGCTACTCAAATGATCCAATTAAGGAGGCCATTTAGTCAGCAGCAGCAGAAGTCCTGTGCCTGGACGCTCCAACAGGGGCCAGACACAAGCAGAAGCAGAAGCAGCAGAAGCAGCAGCAGCACCACCTTTTGTTTATTGGCTGCAGCAGCAGCAAGGCCCACAGGGCTGGCTAGCTGGCTAGCCAGCAAGCAGGTAGCAATGAAAGTAGGAATCTTTCTTTTTAACCCTGTAAGGGGGTGGTGCACTGTACCCGAAGATACTGCCATATCGGGTCAATGCATAGGGCGACGGAAGCAAGCTTCGAAATCGGCCCCCGTTCTCAAAAATCCATTTAATATATGGTCCCCAGATAGGGGACGTATCAGATATTAAACTGATAAGAACAGATACTACACTTGATCTTAGCCAAAAGGCCGAGAAGCGATAACCGTGAAAGGGGCGGGCCCAACAAGGTCCCCTTCATGGGCACTATCACTGCTTGCTGTCAGGGAGGCTGCCAGACAATTTTCCATGCACACTCTGGGCTGGGGGGCAGTCAACCACCAGTACACACAGCAGAACCTAAACCCATACCATTATTGCTAAGCAGCAAGACAGGGGCCCATTGCACTACCACGGGGCCTTTTTAAATGCAATCCATAACCCGGATTTGCCAGGAACCCTTCTTACTCCTCCTACTTGCATGTGACACTGGGCTTAGGATCTGCATAGGAAACACACACACAAGCACACACCTACCTTTGTTGCCTGCAGATGCCTCCTTGGCTGTCCCCAAACGGTATCAAACCATCACCCACGGGAAGCTGTAAGCATAGAGGACATGCCTGCACCCCATTGGACTTACCTGTGTGGGTTAAATCCGGGTTATTTGACAACCTATGGCGGTGATGGTTCTGCTCAGGCAGAGCAGTGCTGATGCTCCTCATAAAGCTGTCGCTGCTGTGAAGGTTCTAGGTGACATCACAAATCCCTTTGGTTACATACACAACAAAGCTGGGTTGTTGTTGTTTACACTCTGCAAGGCCTGTGGAAGTGAGTGACATCATAGCACTGTAGTTCTGAGGGTTCAAGATGGATGCAACAATCTCCTGTTGCTTCTATGAAGGCCGTAATAGACGACATCACCAAACAGCTCCATAGTCACATACACAGCAAAGGAGAGATGTTGTTTACACCTAGTGATGTCAGTGGTATTGAGTGACATCACAGCACAGTGCTAAGGCTCCTGGGCCTGGACACAGCAGCGGCTGCAATATCTCAACGGAGAATACGTTTATATCTATGTGTGTGTGTGCGCATATATATATATATATATATATATATATATATATATATATATATATATATATTTCTCCGCCGAAATCACTTTTAAACCCATTTCCACCTTTTTTTCCCTTCTCTTCCTCTTACTTTTTTTTCACGTTTTTTTACGTTTTTCTCCTTTTCGCCTCTTTTCTGGGCGTATTATTCTTCTTTTTCTTCTTTTTTTTCGTCTAATGCATACCCCATCAGTGCAGCAATGCTTATTCAATACCGCCAGCAGATGGAGACACTGGGGGATAATTTTCTAAGGATTTATACTGATTTTTCCTGTCTGAATTTGTCGCACAGAAAGTTGCAGGCCAAATATGTGTGACATTTCTGCGACTTTAGCTTCTAGAGCATTTTTACAACATTATACATAGGTGCTGAATACATAAAAAGCGACTGTTCAGCGACAGACAAGTCGCATCGGCTGAAAGTAGGCCAGAATGTCAGTCCATGTTGGAGCAGGTTTAGATACAGTCTAAAGCATAGATCTCAAAGTCTGTGCACAGAATTTAGCAAGGGCCTCGCACCTTCTGATGCATCAGGTAGGTGCACAATAGCATAGCCTAACCCTCTGTACTTTGGTCTATATTGATGCGGGACATAGACAGCCAGCTGATGACCAATCCATTAGTGCAATGGATGGCTGGAAGCATTTGTCTTTGCCTTTGCAATACCACAGAAGCAATGCATGGTCAATGTACAGCAATGACACACCTGTGTGAACAGCCAGGAGACCCCCCCCCCCCCCATGTTATGTTACATAGTTACATAGTTAGTATGGTCGAAAAAAGACATATGTCCATCACGTTCAACCAGGGAATTAAGGGGTAGGGGTGTGGCGCGATATTGGGGAAGGGATGAGATTTTATATTTCTTCATAAGCATTAATCTTATTTTGTCAATTAGGAACATTCAGCACCCACCCGCTATCAAGGCAGCTGCCTATCATGTCATGCCCTACCTGCACAGGTGTGCTGGCTACTCAAATGATCCAATTAAGGAGGCCATTTAGTCAGCAGCAGCAGAAGTCCTGTGCCTGGACGCTCCAACAGGGGCCAGACACAAGCAGAAGCAGAAGCAGCAGAAGCAGCAGCAGCACCACCTTTTGTTTATTGGCTGCAGCAGCAGCAAGGCCCACAGGGCTGGCTAGCTGGCTAGCCAGCAAGCAGGTAGCAATGAAAGTAGGAATCTTTCTTTTTAACCCTGTAAGGGGGTGGTGCACTGTACCCGAAGATACTGCCATATCGGGTCAATGCATAGGGCGACGGAAGCAAGCTTCGAAATCGGCCCCCGTTCTCAAAAATCCATTTAATATATGGTCCCCAGATAGGGGACGTATCAGATATTAAACTGATAAGAACAGATACTACACTTGATCTTAGCCAAAAGGCCGAGAAGCGATAACCGTGAAAGGGGCGGGCCCAACAAGGTCCCCTTCATGGGCACTATCACTGCTTGCTGTCAGGGAGGCTGCCAGACAATTTTCCATGCACACTCTGGGCTGGGGGGCAGTCAACCACCAGTACACACAGCAGAACCTAAACCCATACCATTATTGCTAAGCAGCAAGACAGGGGCCCATTGCACTCCCACGGGGCCTTTTTAAATGCAATCCATAACCCGGATTTGCCAGGAACCCTTCTTACTCCTCCTACTTGCATGTGACACTGGGCTTAGGATCTGCATAGGAAACACACACACAAGCACACACCTACCTTTGTTGCCTGCAGATGCCTCCTTGGCTGTCCCCAAACGGTATCAAACCAACACCCACGGGAAGCTGTAAGCATAGAGGACATGCCTGCACCCCATTGGACTTACCTGTGTGGGTTAAATCCGGGTTATTTGACAACCTATGGCGGTGATGGTTCTGCTCAGGCAGAGCAGTGCTGATGCTCCTCATAAAGCTGTCGCTGCTGTGAAGGTTCTAGGTGACATCACAAATCCCTTTGGTTACATACACAACAAAGCTGGGTTGTTGTTGTTTACACTCTGCAAGGCCTGTGGAAGTGAGTGACATCATAGCACTGTAGTTCTGAGGGTTCAAGATGGATGCAACAATCTCCTGTTGCTTCTATGAAGGCCGTAATAGACGACATCACCAAACAGCTCCATAGTCACATACACAGCAAAGGAGAGATGTTGTTTACACCTAGTGATGTCAGTGGTATTGAGTGACATCACAGCACAGTGCTAAGGCTCCTGGGCCTGGACACAGCAGCGGCTGCAATATCTCAACGGAGAATACGTTTATATCTATGTGTGTGTGTGCGCATATATATATATATATATATATATATATATATATATATATATATATATATCTCCGCCGAAATCACTTTTAAACCCATTTCCACCTTTTTTTCCCTTCTCTTCCTCTTACTTTTTTTTCACGTTTTTTTACGTTTTTCTCCTTTTCGCCTCTTTTCTGGGCGTATTATTCTTCTTTTTCTTCTTTTTTTTCGTCTAATGCATACCCCATCAGTGCAGCAATGCTTATTCAATACCGCCAGCAGATGGAGACACTGGGGGATAATTTTCTAAGGATTTATACTGATTTTTCCTGTCTGAATTTGTCGCACAGAAAGTTGCAGGCCAAATATGTGTGACATTTCTGCGACTTTAGCTTCTAGAGCATTTTTACAACATTATACATAGGTGCTGAATACATAAAAAGCGACTGTTCAGCGACAGACAAGTCGCATCGGCTGAAAGTAGGCCAGAATGTCAGTCCATGTTGGAGCAGGTTTAGATACAGTCTAAAGCATAGATCTCAAAGTCTGTGCACAGAATTTAGCAAGGGCCTCGCACCTTCTGATGCATCAGGTAGGTGCACAATAGCATAGCCTAACCCTCTGTACTTTGGTCTATATTGATGCGGGACATAGACAGCCAGCTGATGACCAATCCATTAGTGCAATGGATGGCTGGAAGCATTTGTCTTTGCCTTTGCAATACCACAGAAGCAATGCATGGTCAATGTACAGCAATGACACACCTGTGTGAACAGCCAGGAGACCCCCCCCCCCCCATGTTATGTTACATAGTTACATAGTTAGTACGGTCGAAAAAAGACATATGTCCATCACGTTCAACCAGGGAATTAAGGGGTAGGGGTGTGGCGCGATATTGGGGAAGGGATGAGATTTTATATTTCTTCATAAGCATTAATCTTATTTTGTCAATTAGGAACATTCAGCACCCACCCGCTATCAAGGCAGCTGCCTATCATGTCATGCCCTACCTGCACAGGTGTGCTGGCTACTCAAATGATCCAATTAAGGAGGCCATTTAGTCAGCAGCAGCAGAAGTCCTGTGCCTGGACGCTCCAACAGGGGCCAGACACAAGCAGAAGCAGAAGCAGCAGAAGCAGCAGCAGCACCACCTTTTGTTTATTGGCTGCAGCAGCAGCAAGGCCCACAGGGCTGGCTAGCTGGCTAGCCAGCAAGCAGGTAGCAATGAAAGTAGGAATCTTTCTTTTTAACCCTGTAAGGGGGTGGTGCACTGTACCCGAAGATACTGCCATATCGGGTCAATGCATAGGGCGACGGAAGCAAGCTTCGAAATCGGCCCCCGTTCTCAAAAATCCATTTAATATATGGTCCCCAGATAGGGGACGTATCAGATATTAAACTGATAAGAACAGATACTACACTTGATCTTAGCCAAAAGGCCGAGAAGCGATAACCGTGAAAGGGGCGGGCCCAACAAGGTCCCCTTCATGGGCACTATCACTGCTTGCTGTCAGGGAGGCTGCCAGACAATTTTCCATGCACACTCTGGGCTGGGGGGCAGTCAACCACCAGTACACACAGCAGAACCTAAACCCATACCATTATTGCTAAGCAGCAAGACAGGGGCCCATTGCACTCCCACGGGGCCTTTTTAAATGCAATCCATAACCCGGATTTGCCAGGAACCCTTCTTACTCCTCCTACTTGCATGTGACACTGGGCTTAGGATCTGCATAGGAAACACACACACAAGCACACACCTACCTTTGTTGCCTGCAGATGCCTCCTTGGCTGTCCCCAAACGGTATCAAACCAACACCCACGGGAAGCTGTAAGCATAGAGGACATGCCTGCACCCCATTGGACTTACCTGTGTGGGTTAAATCCGGGTTATTTGACAACCTATGGCGGTGATGGTTCTGCTCAGGCAGAGCAGTGCTGATGCTCCTCATAAAGCTGTCGCTGCTGTGAAGGTTCTAGGTGACATCACAAATCCCTTTGGTTACATACACAACAAAGCTGGGTTGTTGTTGTTTACACTCTGCAAGGCCTGTGGAAGTGAGTGACATCATAGCACTGTAGTTCTGAGGGTTCAAGATGGATGCAACAATCTCCTGTTGCTTCTATGAAGGCCGTAATAGACGACATCACCAAACAGCTCCATAGTCACATACACAGCAAAGGAGAGATGTTGTTTACACCTAGTGATGTCAGTGGTATTGAGTGACATCACAGCACAGTGCTAAGGCTCCTGGGCCTGGACACAGCAGCGGCTGCAATATCTCAACGGAGAATACGTTTATATCTATGTGTGTGTGTGCGCATATATATATATATATATATATATATATATATATATATATATATTTCTCCGCCGAAATCACTTTTAAACCCATTTCCACCTTTTTTTCCCTTCTCTTCCTCTTACTTTTTTTTCACGTTTTTTTACGTTTTTCTCCTTTTCGCCTCTTTTCTGGGCGTATTATTCTTCTTTTTCTTCTTTTTTTTCGTCTAATGCATACCCCATCAGTGCAGCAATGCTTATTCAATACCGCCAGCAGATGGAGACACTGGGGGATAATTTTCTAAGGATTTATACTGATTTTTCCTGTCTGAATTTGTCGCACAGAAAGTTGCAGGCCAAATATGTGTGACATTTCTGCGACTTTAGCTTCTAGAGCATTTTTACAACATTATACATAGGTGCTGAATACATAAAAAGCGACTGTTCAGCGACAGACAAGTCGCATCGGCTGAAAGTAGGCCAGAATGTCAGTCCATGTTGGAGCAGGTTTAGATACAGTCTAAAGCATAGATCTCAAAGTCTGTGCACAGAATTTAGCAAGGGCCTCGCACCTTCTGATGCATCAGGTAGGTGCACAATAGCATAGCCTAACCCTCTGTACTTTGGTCTATATTGATGCGGGACATAGACAGCCAGCTGATGACCAATCCATTAGTGCAATGGATGGCTGGAAGCATTTGTCTTTGCCTTTGCAATACCACAGAAGCAATGCATGGTCAATGTACAGCAATGACACACCTGTGTGAACAGCCAGGAGACCCCCCCCCCCCCCATGTTATGTTACATAGTTACATAGTTAGTACGGTCGAAAAAAGACATATGTCCATCACGTTCAACCAGGGAATTAAGGGGTAGGGGTGTGGCGCGATATTGGGGAAGGGATGAGATTTTATATTTCTTCATAAGCATTAATCTTATTTTGTCAATTAGGAACATTCAGCACCCACCCGCTATCAAGGCAGCTGCCTATCATGTCATGCCCTACCTGCACAGGTGTGCTGGCTACTCAAATGATCCAATTAAGGAGGCCATTTAGTCAGCAGCAGCAGAAGTCCTGTGCCTGGACGCTCCAACAGGGGCCAGACACAAGCAGAAGCAGAAGCAGCAGAAGCAGCAGCAGCACCACCTTTTGTTTATTGGCTGCAGCAGCAGCAAGGCCCACAGGGCTGGCTAGCTGGCTAGCCAGCAAGCAGGTAGCAATGAAAGTAGGAATCTTTCTTTTTAACCCTGTAAGGGGGTGGTGCACTGTACCCGAAGATACTGCCATATCGGGTCAATGCATAGGGCGACGGAAGCAAGCTTCGAAATCGGCCCCCGTTCTCAAAAATCCATTTAATATATGGTCCCCAGATAGGGGACGTATCAGATATTAAACTGATAAGAACAGATACTACACTTGATCTTAGCCAAAAGGCCGAGAAGCGATAACCGTGAAAGGGGCGGGCCCAACAAGGTCCCCTTCATGGGCACTATCACTGCTTGCTGTCAGGGAGGCTGCCAGACAATTTTCCATGCACACTCTGGGCTGGGGGGCAGTCAACCACCAGTACACACAGCAGAACCTAAACCCATACCATTATTGCTAAGCAGCAAGACAGGGGCCCATTGCACTCCCACGGGGCCTTTTTAAATGCAATCCATAACCCGGATTTGCCAGGAACCCTTCTTACTCCTCCTACTTGCATGTGACACTGGGCTTAGGATCTGCATAGGAAACACACACACAAGCACACACCTACCTTTGTTGCCTGCAGATGCCTCCTTGGCTGTCCCCAAACGGTATCAAACCAACACCCACGGGAAGCTGTAAGCATAGAGGACATGCCTGCACCCCATTGGACTTACCTGTGTGGGTTAAATCCGGGTTATTTGACAACCTATGGCGGTGATGGTTCTGCTCAGGCAGAGCAGTGCTGATGCTCCTCATAAAGCTGTCGCTGCTGTGAAGGTTCTAGGTGACATCACAAATCCCTTTGGTTACATACACAACAAAGCTGGGTTGTTGTTGTTTACACTCTGCAAGGCCTGTGGAAGTGAGTGACATCATAGCACTGTAGTTCTGAGGGTTCAAGATGGATGCAACAATCTCCTGTTGCTTCTATGAAGGCCGTAATAGACGACATCACCAAACAGCTCCATAGTCACATACACAGCAAAGGAGAGATGTTGTTTACACCTAGTGATGTCAGTGGTATTGAGTGACATCACAGCACAGTGCTAAGGCTCCTGGGCCTGGACACAGCAGCGGCTGCAATATCTCAACGGAGAATACGTTTATATCTATGTGTGTGTGTGCGCATATATATATATATATATATATATATATATATATATATATATATTTCTCCGCCGAAATCACTTTTAAACCCATTTCCACCTTTTTTTCCCTTCTCTTCCTCTTACTTTTTTTTCACGTTTTTTTACGTTTTTCTCCTTTTCGCCTCTTTTCTGGGCGTATTATTCTTCTTTTTCTTCTTTTTTTTCGTCTAATGCATACCCCATCAGTGCAGCAATGCTTATTCAATACCGCCAGCAGATGGAGACACTGGGGGATAATTTTCTAAGGATTTATACTGATTTTTCCTGTCTGAATTTGTCGCACAGAAAGTTGCAGGCCAAATATGTGTGACATTTCTGCGACTTTAGCTTCTAGAGCATTTTTACAACATTATACATAGGTGCTGAATACATAAAAAGCGACTGTTCAGCGACAGACAAGTCGCATCGGCTGAAAGTAGGCCAGAATGTCAGTCCATGTTGGAGCAGGTTTAGATACAGTCTAAAGCATAGATCTCAAAGTCTGTGCACAGAATTTAGCAAGGGCCTCGCACCTTCTGATGCATCAGGTAGGTGCACAATAGCATAGCCTAACCCTCTGTACTTTGGTCTATATTGATGCGGGACATAGACAGCCAGCTGATGACCAATCCATTAGTGCAATGGATGGCTGGAAGCATTTGTCTTTGCCTTTGCAATACCACAGAAGCAATGCATGGTCAATGTACAGCAATGACACACCTGTGTGAACAGCCAGGAGACCCCCCCCCCCCCATGTTATGTTACATAGTTACATAGTTAGTACGGTCGAAAAAAGACATATGTCCATCACGTTCAACCAGGGAATTAAGGGGTAGGGGTGTGGCGCGATATTGGGGAAGGGATGAGATTTTATATTTCTTCATAAGCATTAATCTTATTTTGTCAATTAGGAACATTCAGCACCCACCCGCTATCAAGGCAGCTGCCTATCATGTCATGCCCTACCTGCACAGGTGTGCTGGCTACTCAAATGATCCAATTAAGGAGGCCATTTAGTCAGCAGCAGCAGAAGTCCTGTGCCTGGACGCTCCAACAGGGGCCAGACACAAGCAGAAGCAGAAGCAGCAGAAGCAGCACCACCTTTTGTTTATTGGCTGCAGCAGCAGCAAGGCCCACAGGGCTGGCTAGCTGGCTAGCCAGCAAGCAGGTAGCAATGAAAGTAGGAATCTTTCTTTTTAACCCTGTAAGGGGGTGGTGCACTGTACCCGAAGATACTGCCATATCGGGTCAATGCATAGGGCGACGGAAGCAAGCTTCGAAATCGGCCCCCGTTCTCAAAAATCCATTTAATATATGGTCCCCAGATAGGGGACGTATCAGATATTAAACTGATAAGAACAGATACTACACTTGATCTTAGCCAAAAGGCCGAGAAGCGATAACCGTGAAAGGGGCGGGCCCAACAAGGTCCCCTTCATGGGCACTATCACTGCTTGATGTCAGGGAGGCTGCCAGACAATTTTCCATGCACACTCTGGGCTGGGGGGCAGTCAACCACCAGTACACACAGCAGAACCTAAACCCATACCATTATTGCTAAGCAGCAAGACAGGGGCCCATTGCACTCCCACGGGGCCTTTTTAAATGCAATCCATAACCCGGATTTGCCAGGAACCCTTCTTACTCCTCCTACTTGCATGTGACACTGGGCTTAGGATCTGCATAGGAAACACACACACAAGCACACACCTACCTTTGTTGCCTGCAGATGCCTCCTTGGCTGTCCCCAAACGGTATCAAACCAACACCCACGGGAAGCTGTAAGCATAGAGGACATGCCTGCACCCCATTGGACTTACCTGTGTGGGTTAAATCCGGGTTATTTGACAACCTATGGCGGTGATGGTTCTGCTCAGGCAGAGCAGTGCTGATGCTCCTCATAAAGCTGTCGCTGCTGTGAAGGTTCTAGGTGACATCACAAATCCCTTTGGTTACATACACAACAAAGCTGGGTTGTTGTTGTTTACACTCTGCAAGGCCTGTGGAAGTGAGTGACATCATAGCACTGTAGTTCTGAGGGTTCAAGATGGATGCAACAATCTCCTGTTGCTTCTATGAAGGCCGTAATAGACGACATCACCAAACAGCTCCATAGTCACATACACAGCAAAGGAGAGATGTTGTTTACACCTAGTGATGTCAGTGGTATTGAGTGACATCACAGCACAGTGCTAAGGCTCCTGGGCCTGGACACAGCAGCGGCTGCAATATCTCAACGGAGAATACTTTATATCTATGTGTGTGTGTGCGCATATATATATATATATATATATATATATATATATATATATATATATATATATATTTCTCCGCCGAAATCACTTTTAAACCCATTTCCACCTTTTTTTCCCTTCTCTTCCTCTTACTTTTTTTTCAAGTTTTTTTACGTTTTTCTCCTTTTCGCCTCTTTTCTGGGCGTATTATTCTTCTTTTTCTTCTTTTTTTTCGTCTAATGCATACCCCATCAGTGCAGCAATGCTTATTCAATACCGCCAGCAGATGGAGACACTGGGGGATAATTTTCTAAGGATTTATACTGATTTTTCCTGTCTGAATTTGTCGCACAGAAAGTTGCAGGCCAAATATGTGTGACATTTCTGCGACTTTAGCTTCTAGAGCATTTTTACAACATTATACATAGGTGCTGAATACATAAAAAGCGACTGTTCAGCGACAGACAAGTCGCATCGGCTGAAAGTAGGCCAGAATGTCAGTCCATGTTGGAGCAGGTTTAGATACAGTCTAAAGCATAGATCTCAAAGTCTGTGCACAGAATTTAGCAAGGGCCTCGCACCTTCTGATGCATCAGGTAGGTGCACAATAGCATAGCCTAACCCTCTGTACTTTGGTCTATATTGATGCGGGACATAGACAGCCAGCTGATGACCAATCCATTAGTGCAATGGATGGCTGGAAGCATTTGTCTTTGCCTTTGCAATACCACAGAAGCAATGCATGGTCAATGTACAGCAATGACACACCTGTGTGAACAGCCAGGAGACCCCCCCCCCCCCATGTTATGTTACATAGTTACATAGTTAGTACGGTCGAAAAAAGACATATGTCCATCACGTTCAACCAGGGAATTAAGGGGTAGGGGTGTGGCGCGATATTGGGGAAGGGATGAGATTTTATATTTCTTCATAAGCATTAATCTTATTTTGTCAATTAGGAACATTCAGCACCCACCCGCTATCAAGGCAGCTGCCTATCATGTCATGCCCTACCTGCACAGGTGTGCTGGCTACTCAAATGATCCAATTAAGGAGGCCATTTAGTCAGCAGCAGCAGAAGTCCTGTGCCTGGACGCTCCAACAGGGGCCAGACACAAGCAGAAGCAGAAGCAGCAGAAGCAGCAGCAGCACCACCTTTTGTTTATTGGCTGCAGCAGCAGCAAGGCCCACAGGGCTGGCTAGCTGGCTAGCCAGCAAGCAGGTAGCAATGAAAGTAGGAATCTTTCTTTTTAACCCTGTAAGGGGGTGGTGCACTGTACCCGAAGATACTGCCATATCGGGTCAATGCATAGGGCGACGGAAGCAAGCTTCGAAATCGGCCCCCGTTCTCAAAAATCCATTTAATATATGGTCCCCAGATAGGGGACGTATCAGATATTAAACTGATAAGAACAGATACTACACTTGATCTTAGCCAAAAGGCCGAGAAGCGATAACCGTGAAAGGGGCGGGCCCAACAAGGTCCCCTTCATGGGCACTATCACTGCTTGCTGTCAGGGAGGCTGCCAGACAATTTTCCATGCACACTCTGGGCTGGGGGGCAGTCAACCACCAGTACACACAGCAGAACCTAAACCCATACCATTATTGCTAAGCAGCAAGACAGGGGCCCATTGCACTCCCACGGGGCCTTTTTAAATGCAATCCATAACCCGGATTTGCCAGGAACCCTTCTTACTCCTCCTACTTGCATGTGACACTGGGCTTAGGATCTGCATAGGAAACACACACACAAGCACACACCTACCTTTGTTGCCTGCAGATGCCTCCTTGGCTGTCCCCAAACGGTATCAAACCAACACCCACGGGAAGCTGTAAGCATAGAGGACATGCCTGCACCCCATTGGACTTACCTGTGTGGGTTAAATCCGGGTTATTTGACAACCTATGGCGGTGATGGTTCTGCTCAGGCAGAGCAGTGCTGATGCTCCTCATAAAGCTGTCGCTGCTGTGAAGGTTCTAGGTGACATCACAAATCCCTTTGGTTACATACACAACAAAGCTGGGTTGTTGTTGTTTACACTCTGCAAGGCCTGTGGAAGTGAGTGACATCATAGCACTGTAGTTCTGAGGGTTCAAGATGGATGCAACAATCTCCTGTTGCTTCTATGAAGGCCGTAATAGACGACATCACCAAACAGCTCCATAGTCACATACACAGCAAAGGAGAGATGTTGTTTACACCTAGTGATGTCAGTGGTATTGAGTGACATCACAGCACAGTGCTAAGGCTCCTGGGCCTGGACACAGCAGCGGCTGCAATATCTCAACGGAGAATACGTTTATATCTATGTGTGTGTGTGCGCATATATATATATATATATATATATATATATATATATATATATATATATTTCTCCGCCGAAATCACTTTTAAACCCATTTCCACCTTTTTTTCCCTTCTCTTCCTCTTACTTTTTTTTCACGTTTTTTTACGTTTTTCTCCTTTTCGCCTCTTTTCTGGGCGTATTATTCTTCTTTTTCTTCTTTTTTTTCGTCTAATGCATACCCCATCAGTGCAGCAATGCTTATTCAATACCGCCAGCAGATGGAGACACTGGGGGATAATTTTCTAAGGATTTATACTGATTTTTCCTGTCTGAATTTGTCGCACAGAAAGTTGCAGGCCAAATATGTGTGACATTTCTGCGACTTTAGCTTCTAGAGCATTTTTACAACATTATACATAGGTGCTGAATACATAAAAAGCGACTGTTCAGCGACAGACAAGTCGCATCGGCTGAAAGTAGGCCAGAATGTCAGTCCATGTTGGAGCAGGTTTAGATACAGTCTAAAGCATAGATCTCAAAGTCTGTGCACAGAATTTAGCAAGGGCCTCGCACCTTCTGATGCATCAGGTAGGTGCACAATAGCATAGCCTAACCCTCTGTACTTTGGTCTATATTGATGCGGGACATAGACAGCCAGCTGATGACCAATCCATTAGTGCAATGGATGGCTGGAAGCATTTGTCTTTGCCTTTGCAATACCACAGAAGCAATGCATGGTCAATGTACAGCAATGACACACCTGTGTGAACAGCCAGGAGACCCCCCCCCCCCCATGTTATGTTACATAGTTACATAGTTAGTACGGTCGAAAAAAGACATATGTCCATCACGTTCAACCAGGGAATTAAGGGGTAGGGGTGTGGCGCGATATTGGGGAAGGGATGAGATTTTATATTTCTTCATAAGCATTAATCTTATTTTGTCAATTAGGAACATTCAGCACCCACCCGCTATCAAGGCAGCTGCCTATCATGTCATGCCCTACCTGCACAGGTGTGCTGGCTACTCAAATGATCCAATTAAGGAGGCCATTTAGTCAGCAGCAGCAGAAGTCCTGTGCCTGGACGCTCCAACAGGGGCCAGACACAAGCAGAAGCAGAAGCAGCAGAAGCAGCAGCAGCACCACCTTTTGTTTATTGGCTGCAGCAGCAGCAAGGCCCACAGGGCTGGCTAGCTGGCTAGCCAGCAAGCAGGTAGCAATGAAAGTAGGAATCTTTCTTTTTAACCCTGTAAGGGGGTGGTGCACTGTACCCGAAGATACTGCCATATCGGGTCAATGCATAGGGCGACGGAAGCAAGCTTCGAAATCGGCCCCCGTTCTCAAAAATCCATTTAATATATGGTCCCCAGATAGGGGACGTATCAGATATTAAACTGATAAGAACAGATACTACACTTGATCTTAGCCAAAAGGCCGAGAAGCGATAACCGTGAAAGGGGCGGGCCCAACAAGGTCCCCTTCATGGGCACTATCACTGCTTGCTGTCAGGGAGGCTGCCAGACAATTTTCCATGCACACTCTGGGCTGGGGGGCAGTCAACCACCAGTACACACAGCAGAACCTAAACCCATACCATTATTGCTAAGCAGCAAGACAGGGGCCCATTGCACTCCCACGGGGCCTTTTTAAATGCAATCCATAACCCGGATTGGCCAGGAACCCTTCTTACTCCTCCTACTTGCATGTGACACTGGGCTTAGGATCTGCATAGGAAACACACACACAAGCACACACCTACCTTTGTTGCCTGCAGATGCCTCCTTGGCTGTCCCCAAACGGTATCAAACCAACACCCACGGGAAGCTGTAAGCATAGAGGACATGCCTGCACCCCATTGGACTTACCTGTGTGGGTTAAATCCGGGTTATTTGACAACCTATGGCGGTGATGGTTCTGCTCAGGCAGAGCAGTGCTGATGCTCCTCATAAAGCTGTCGCTGCTGTGAAGGTTCTAGGTGACATCACAAATCCCTTTGGTTACATACACAACAAAGCTGGGTTGTTGTTGTTTACACTCTGCAAGGCCTGTGGAAGTGAGTGACATCATAGCACTGTAGTTCTGAGGGTTCAAGATGGATGCAACAATCTCCTGTTGCTTCTATGAAGGCCGTAATAGACGACATCACCAAACAGCTCCATAGTCACATACACAGCAAAGGAGAGATGTTGTTTACACCTAGTGATGTCAGTGGTATTGAGTGACATCACAGCACAGTGCTAAGGCTCCTGGGCCTGGACACAGCAGCGGCTGCAATATCTCAACGGAGAATACGTTTATATCTATGTGTGTGTGTGCGCATATATATATATATATATATATATATATATATATATATATATTTCTCCGCCGAAATCACTTTTAAACCCATTTCCACCTTTTTTTCCCTTCTCTTCCTCTTACTTTTTTTTCACGTTTTTTTACGTTTTTCTCCTTTTCGCCTCTTTTCTGGGCGTATTATTCTTCTTTTTCTTCTTTTTTTTCGTCTAATGCATACCCCATCAGTGCAGCAATGCTTATTCAATACCGCCAGCAGATGGAGACACTGGGGGATAATTTTCTAAGGATTTATACTGATTTTTCCTGTCTGAATTTGTCGCACAGAAAGTTGCAGGCCAAATATGTGTGACATTTCTGCGACTTTAGCTTCTAGAGCATTTTTACAACATTATACATAGGTGCTGAATACATAAAAAGCGACTGTTCAGCGACAGACAAGTCGCATCGGCTGAAAGTAGGCCAGAATGTCAGTCCATGTTGGAGCAGGTTTAGATACAGTCTAAAGCATAGATCTCAAAGTCTGTGCACAGAATTTAGCAAGGGCCTCGCACCTTCTGATGCATCAGGTAGGTGCACAATAGCATAGCCTAACCCTCTGTACTTTGGTCTATATTGATGCGGGCCATAGACAGCCAGCTGATGACCAATCCATTAGTGCAATGGATGGCTGGAAGCATTTGTCTTTGCCTTTGCAATACCACAGAAGCAATGCATGGTCAATGTACAGCAATGACACACCTGTGTGAACAGCCAGGAGACCCCCCCCCCCCATGTTATGTTACATAGTTACATAGTTAGTACGGTCGAAAAAAGACATATGTCCATCACGTTCAACCAGGGAATTAAGGGGTAGGGGTGTGGCGCGATATTGGGGAAGGGATGAGATTTTATATTTCTTCATAAGCATTAATCTTATTTTGTCAATTAGGAACATTCAGCACCCACCCGCTATCAAGGCAGCTGCCTATCATGTCATGCCCTACCTGCACAGGTGTGCTGGCTACTCAAATGATCCAATTAAGGAGGCCATTTAGTCAGCAGCAGCAGAAGTCCTGTGCCTGGACGCTCCAACAGGGGCCAGACACAAGCAGAAGCAGAAGCAGCAGAAGCAGCAGCAGCACCACCTTTTGTTTATTGGCTGCAGCAGCAGCAAGGCCCACAGGGCTGGCTAGCTGGCTAGCCAGCAAGCAGGTAGCAATGAAAGTAGGAATCTTTCTTTTTAACCCTGTAAGGGGGTGGTGCACTGTACCCGAAGATACTGCCATATCGGGTCAATGCATAGGGCGACGGAAGCAAGCTTCGAAATCGGCCCCCGTTCTCAAAAATCCATTTAATATATGGTCCCCAGATAGGGGACGTATCAGATATTAAACTGATAAGAACAGATACTACACTTGATCTTAGCCAAAAGGCCGAGAAGCGATAACCGTGAAAGGGGCGGGCCCAACAAGGTCCCCTTCATGGGCACTATCACTGCTTGCTGTCAGGGAGGCTGCCAGACAATTTTCCATGCACACTCTGGGCTGGGGGGCAGTCAACCACCAGTACACACAGCAGAACCTAAACCCATACCATTATTGCTAAGCAGCAAGACAGGGGCCCATTGCACTCCCACGGGGCCTTTTTAAATGCAATCCATAACCCGGATTTGCCAGGAACCCTTCTTACTCCTCCTACTTGCATGTGACACTGGGCTTAGGATCTGCATAGGAAACACACACACAAGCACACACCTACCTTTGTTGCCTGCAGATGCCTCCTTGGCTGTCCCCAAACGGTATCAAACCAACACCCACGGGAAGCTGTAAGCATAGAGGACATGCCTGCACCCCATTGGACTTACCTGTGTGGGTTAAATCCGGGTTATTTGACAACCTATGGCGGTGATGGTTCTGCTCAGGCAGAGCAGTGCTGATGCTCCTCATAAAGCTGTCGCTGCTGTGAAGGTTCTAGGTGACATCACAAATCCCTTTGGTTACATACACAACAAAGCTGGGTTGTTGTTGTTTACACTCTGCAAGGCCTGTGGAAGTGAGTGACATCATAGCACTGTAGTTCTGAGGGTTCAAGATGGATGCAACAATCTCCTGTTGCTTCTATGAAGGCCGTAATAGACGACATCACCAAACAGCTCCATAGTCACATACACAGCAAAGGAGAGATGTTGTTTACACCTAGTGATGTCAGTGGTATTGAGTGACATCACAGCACAGTGCTAAGGCTCCTGGGCCTGGACACAGCAGCGGCTGCAATATCTCAACGGAGAATACGTTTATATCTATGTGTGTGTGTGCGCATATATATATATATATATATATATATATATATATATATATATTTCTCCGCCGAAATCACTTTTAAACCCATTTCCACCTTTTTTTCCCTTCTCTTCCTCTTACTTTTTTTTCACGTTTTTTTACGTTTTTCTCCTTTTCGCCTCTTTTCTGGGCGTATTATTCTTCTTTTTCTTCTTTTTTTTCGTCTAATGCATACCCCATCAGTGCAGCAATGCTTATTCAATACCGCCAGCAGATGGAGACACTGGGGGATAATTTTCTAAGGATTTATACTGATTTTTCCTGTCTGAATTTGTCGCACAGAAAGTTGCAGGCCAAATATGTGTGACATTTCTGCGACTTTAGCTTCTAGAGCATTTTTACAACATTATACATAGGTGCTGAATACATAAAAAGCGACTGTTCAGCGACAGACAAGTCGCATCGGCTGAAAGTAGGCCAGAATGTCAGTCCATGTTGGAGCAGGTTTAGATACAGTCTAAAGCATAGATCTCAAAGTCTGTGCACAGAATTTAGCAAGGGCCTCGCACCTTCTGATGCATCAGGTAGGTGCACAATAGCATAGCCTAACCCTCTGTACTTTGGTCTATATTGATGCGGGACATAGACAGCCAGCTGATGACCAATCCATTAGTGCAATGGATGGCTGGAAGCATTTGTCTTTGCCTTTGCAATACCACAGAAGCAATGCATGGTCAATGTACAGCAATGACACACCTGTGTGAACAGCCAGGAGACCCCCCCCCCCCCATGTTATGTTACATAGTTACATAGTTAGTACGGTCGAAAAAAGACATATGTCCATCACGTTCAACCAGGGAATTAAGGGGTAGGGGTGTGGCGCGATATTGGGGAAGGGATGAGATTTTATATTTCTTCATAAGCATTAATCTTATTTTGTCAATTAGGAACATTCAGCACCCACCCGCTATCAAGGCAGCTGCCTATCATGTCATGCCCTACCTGCACAGGTGTGCTGGCTACTCAAATGATCCAATTAAGGAGGCCATTTAGTCAGCAGCAGCAGAAGTCCTGTGCCTGGACGCTCCAACAGGGGCCAGACACAAGCAGAAGCAGAAGCAGCAGAAGCAGCAGCAGCACCACCTTTTGTTTATTGGCTGCAGCAGCAGCAAGGCCCACAGGGCTGGCTAGCTGGCTAGCCAGCAAGCAGGTAGCAATGAAAGTAGGAATCTTTCTTTTTAACCCTGTAAGGGGGTGGTGCACTGTACCCGAAGATACTGCCATATCGGGTCAATGCATAGGGCGACGGAAGCAAGCTTCGAAATCGGCCCCCGTTCTCAAAAATCCATTTAATATATGGTCCCCAGATAGGGGACGTATCAGATATTAAACTGATAAGAACAGATACTACACTTGATCTTAGCCAAAAGGCCGAGAAGCGATAACCGTGAAAGGGGCGGGCCCAACAAGGTCCCCTTCATGGGCACTATCACTGCTTGCTGTCAGGGAGGCTGCCAGACAATTTTCCATGCACACTCTGGGCTGGGGGGCAGTCAACCACCAGTACACACAGCAGAACCTAAACCCATACCATTATTGCTAAGCAGCAAGACAGGGGCCCATTGCACTCCCACGGGGCCTTTTTAAATGCAATCCATAACCCGGATTTGCCAGGAACCCTTCTTACTCCTCCTACTTGCATGTGACACTGGGCTTAGGATCTGCATAGGAAACACACACACAAGCACACACCTACCTTTGTTGCCTGCAGATGCCTCCTTGGCTGTCCCCAAACGGTATCAAACCAACACCCACGGGAAGCTGTAAGCATAGAGGACATGCCTGCACCCCATTGGACTTACCTGTGTGGGTTAAATCCGGGTTATTTGACAACCTATGGCGGTGATGGTTCTGCTCAGGCAGAGCAGTGCTGATGCTCCTCATAAAGCTGTCGCTGCTGTGAAGGTTCTAGGTGACATCACAAATCCCTTTGGTTACATACACAACAAAGCTGGGTTGTTGTTGTTTACACTCTGCAAGGCCTGTGGAAGTGAGTGACATCATAGCACTGTAGTTCTGAGGGTTCAAGATGGATGCAACAATCTCCTGTTGCTTCTATGAAGGCCGTAATAGACGACATCACCAAACAGCTCCATAGTCACATACACAGCAAAGGAGAGATGTTGTTTACACCTAGTGATGTCAGTGGTATTGAGTGACATCACAGCACAGTGCTAAGGCTCCTGGGCCTGGACACAGCAGCGGCTGCAATATCTCAACGGAGAATACGTTTATATCTATGTGTGTGTGTGCGCATATATATATATATATATATATATATATATATATATATATATATATATATATTCTCCGCCGAAATCACTTTTAAACCCATTTCCACCTTTTTTTCCCTTCTCTTCCTCTTACTTTTTTTTCACGTTTTTTTACGTTTTTCTCCTTTTCGCCTCTTTTCTGGGCGTATTATTCTTCTTTTTCTTCTTTTTTTTCGTCTAATGCATACCCCATCAGTGCAGCAATGCTTATTCAATACCGCCAGCAGATGGAGACACTGGGGGATAATTTTCTAAGGATTTATACTGATTTTTCCTGTCTGAATTTGTCGCACAGAAAGTTGCAGGCCAAATATGTGTGACATTTCTGCGACTTTAGCTTCTAGAGCATTTTTACAACATTATACATAGGTGCTGAATACATAAAAAGCGACTGTTCAGCGACAGACAAGTCGCATCGGCTGAAAGTAGGCCAGAATGTCAGTCCATGTTGGAGCAGGTTTAGATACAGTCTAAAGCATAGATCTCAAAGTCTGTGCACAGAATTTAGCAAGGGCCTCGCACCTTCTGATGCATCAGGTAGGTGCACAATAGCATAGCCTAACCCTCTGTACTTTGGTCTATATTGATGCGGGACATAGACAGCCAGCTGATGACCAATCCATTAGTGCAATGGATGGCTGGAAGCATTTGTCTTTGCCTTTGCAATACCACAGAAGCAATGCATGGTCAATGTACAGCAATGACACACCTGTGTGAACAGCCAGGAGACCCCCCCCCCCCCATGTTATGTTACATAGTTACATAGTTAGTACGGTCGAAAAAAGACATATGTCCATCACGTTCAACCAGGGAATTAAGGGGTAGGGGTGTGGCGCGATATTGGGGAAGGGATGAGATTTTATATTTCTTCATAAGCATTAATCTTATTTTGTCAATTAGGAACATTCAGCACCCACCCGCTATCAAGGCAGCTGCCTATCATGTCATGCCCTACCTGCACAGGTGTGCTGGCTACTCAAATGATCCAATTAAGGAGGCCATTTAGTCAGCAGCAGCAGAAGTCCTGTGCCTGGACGCTCCAACAGGGGCCAGACACAAGCAGAAGCAGAAGCAGCAGAAGCAGCAGCAGCACCACCTTTTGTTTATTGGCTGCAGCAGCAGCAAGGCCCACAGGGCTGGCTAGCTGGCTAGCCAGCAAGCAGGTAGCAATGAAAGTAGGAATCTTTCTTTTTAACCCTGTAAGGGGGTGGTGCACTGTACCCGAAGATACTGCCATATCGGGTCAATGCATAGGGCGACGGAAGCAAGCTTCGAAATCGGCCCCCGTTCTCAAAAATCCATTTAATATATGGTCCCCAGATAGGGGACGTATCAGATATTAAACTGATAAGAACAGATACTACACTTGATCTTAGCCAAAAGGCCGAGAAGCGATAACCGTGAAAGGGGCGGGCCCAACAAGGTCCCCTTCATGGGCACTATCACTGCTTGCTGTCAGGGAGGCTGCCAGACAATTTTCCATGCACACTCTGGGCTGGGGGGCAGTCAACCACCAGTACACACAGCAGAACCTAAACCCATACCATTATTGCTAAGCAGCAAGACAGGGGCCCATTGCACTCCCACGGGGCCTTTTTAAATGCAATCCATAACCCGGATTTGCCAGGAACCCTTCTTACTCCTCCTACTTGCATGTGACACTGGGCTTAGGATCTGCATAGGAAACACACACACAAGCACACACCTACCTTTGTTGCCTGCAGATGCCTCCTTGGCTGTCCCCAAACGGTATCAAACCAACACCCACGGGAAGCTGTAAGCATAGAGGACATGCCTGCACCCCATTGGACTTACCTGTGTGGGTTAAATCCGGGTTATTTGACAACCTATGGCGGTGATGGTTCTGCTCAGGCAGAGCAGTGCTGATGCTCCTCATAAAGCTGTCGCTGCTGTGAAGGTTCTAGGTGACATCACAAATCCCTTTGGTTACATACACAACAAAGCTGGGTTGTTGTTGTTTACACTCTGCAAGGCCTGTGGAAGTGAGTGACATCATAGCACTGTAGTTCTGAGGGTTCAAGATGGATGCAACAATCTCCTGTTGCTTCTATGAAGGCCGTAATAGACGACATCACCAAACAGCTCCATAGTCACATACACAGCAAAGGAGAGATGTTGTTTACACCTAGTGATGTCAGTGGTATTGAGTGACATCACAGCACAGTGCTAAGGCTCCTGGGCCTGGACACAGCAGCGGCTGCAATATCTCAACGGAGAATACGTTTATATCTATGTGTGTGTGTGCGCATATATATATATATATATATATATATATATATATATATATATATCTATATATATTTCTCCGCCGAAATCACTTTTAAACCCATTTCCACCTTTTTTTCCCTTCTCTTCCTCTTACTTTTTTTTCACGTTTTTTTACGTTTTTCTCCTTTTCGCCTCTTTTCTGGGCGTATTATTCTTCTTTTTCTTCTTTTTTTTCGTCTAATGCATACCCCATCAGTGCAGCAATGCTTATTCAATACCGCCAGCAGATGGAGACACTGGGGGATAATTTTCTAAGGATTTATACTGATTTTTCCTGTCTGAATTTGTCGCACAGAAAGTTGCAGGCCAAATATGTGTGACATTTC